>NC_080387.1:1343657-1589677 GCF_028751815.1 Salvia miltiorrhiza | reverse complement strand
ATGGTAGGTATATATATAACATAAGTATGTGTAAGTAAATTCAATTAGAAAGGGCATAACTGAAAACTATGGAAAATTTTTAATTAAAAATTTACTATTTTGTGAATTTAGTTTGTATAAGAGCATCAACAGTGGGGGGTGACTTGATAATGAGGGGGACCACATTGGGTCAAAGAGCCTGCAGTGTGGGATGACATGATAGCTGACCTGATCTTTTTAGTTTTGATTTTGGTTTTTTTCATTTAATTTTAATTGCACACATTTAAATTCCACAATTTACTTCAAATTTAAATTGCATTAATTTTAAAATCCTAAAAATTACATTAATTTTAAAAATTTAAAAACATATCCTAAAAATAAAATGAAAGAGAGAATTATTTGTGTATGTGAATGAAGAAATGAGTGGAGGTATTTATAGAAGGAAAAAAAAAGGGGGGGGAGAAAAACAAAAGGGGAGAAACGACTATATTAGCCTTAAATTCGAATTTTTTTTTCTTTAATGGCGCGTGTAACACATGCGGTGCCAAAAAGGGAGATCAGGCCAGACTCGAGTGTGTTGGGGCTGCAGTGGGTGACCCGATCTCGGGGGTTACTCGAGTCCCCCTTATCAGGTCTCCACTGTGGGTGCTCTAACTATAGCAATTCACGTTGCTCACTTCTAAAAATTATAGGGAAAATAATACTACTTATTGTATGGATTGTATTATGATGAGATATCTCAATGAGCTAAATAACATATTCATTTAGACCATCTCAAACAGTGCATCCTAATTTTAAGGTTTTTGGTGGCATCATCATAGACACATCATCATATTCCCCGTTCTTATTTTCACCTTCAACAATACCTTTTTTAAACTCAATTTTTTGCTGACATCAATTATGAAGTAGGCTTCATACTCTATATGAAATGGCTGTGGAATTAACTAAATAAAGTTTGAAATCGTTAGTTCATTGCATTTGATTATACAGAAATACAACTTTCAGAAAAACTTATTGAAAATTTAGTGGTAAGAATTACCAAGTACTGTGTTGTGTACTTTGAGCTATGGCCATTTCGCAAAGTAATTGTGAATTGTGGTGCATCCATTCTACATTGTGTAAGACATCTATACTAATATCTATACTAATATTAAAGCAAAGATTTGTGGGGGAATGTGTTTTCCGCCAATTGCAACATTGTTTTATCCAGTGAGTATTTGGCTGCAAATCCCAGTGGGTATAATTGTTCCCTTTTACTTCTTACATCAGATTTAGCTCCAAAATTGGCGTCCAAACCACCATTTGAAATTTAGAAACAATCAAGTTTGGAGCCAATTTGTTGAATAATCAGCCTATAAATAGTGAATCATTTCACACCATACTTCACTATGCAAACTTTCTATCTCTATTCTTGGTTTTAATTTTTTTTATGTTATTTTGTATTTTATGGAGTAGTTTTTATGTGGTCTTTCTATTTTTATTTTGTTTAATTTTCTGTTATTTACTAGCCAATTATTATTACAATAAAATCTAAACATATGACATTCCTAACTGATATTTTTGAATCTTCTATGCAGATATTTGAATCTCTCCAATCTCCAACAACCACAAAAAAAGTGATGTTAATTATAATATTTATTTTATAGTTGATTTGTGATAGTATATTTTAATTAGTGTCTATAAATAATTTATAAAGAAATAAAATTATTTTAAAAATCATCAATATTGTACAAATAGTTTCAATAAAAAAAATATTTGCATTCAAAAAATTATCATCATTTTTTTTGGTATTAGTTATTACTTAATACTAATTAATTGTATTTGCTATTACTAATATATTAGCGTGTGTTAATATATTAGTTAGTTAAGTTTAACAATTTACAGTGATTTGTTCTATTATTACGTAAAAAGTTTAACAATTTACAGTGATTTGTTCTATTAGTTTGAAATTTATGTTATTTTCGTCTCATTTTTGTTTCTAATTAGATAAGCTTTAATATTGAATTTGAGTCAATCCTCGCGTAAAAGTAAATTACGAACTATTAATAATGAAATTAGTTTATTTGTTTAGAAGATAAAACAATTTCTAAAATAATATGCATAGAAGTATGTCTTTATATGCTTTTAATATACTTGCTATTGAATTAATGAAATTGCAAACAATTAAGTGATTAATTCTAATTCTAAACCCATTAAGGTTCTACTTACATATACATATGAACGGGCAGAATGCTCAAAAAAATTGGCTCGGGTCATCTAGATATTTGCATACGTTGTACTTCAATAAATTTTGTAACTCCTATTAACAAATGCTGGATTCGCGACTATTTATGTTGTACTATCTTATAATCTAACTATAATCTAACTAAATGCTGGAGTATTATGTAATGTAAATTTTCATTTTCATTTACTTACTTTGTATTTTGTTTTATATCACTTAAATATATATTAAAAATTATATATTGCTACTATTATATATGATAAATACGTATTAATAATCGGCCCGTGCAGAGCACGGGTATAATACTAGTAATATATAAAAGAGGAGTTTTTTTCCTCCATGTTTTCCCTCTCTTTTTCTCTCTCTTCTTCCACCAAAATTTTCAATATTTTTTCTTTTTATTTTTTTATAATTTAATTATTTTCTAAACATCATCAAATTTGATTCATGAAAAAAAAATCAATAGTATGTATCTTAAATTTAATATAGTATAAAAATCATCAAAAAATAATTTAAAATGAATAGTTATGAAAATTTTTAAATATTTTATTTTTTGTCTCCTCATTATAGATTTACAACTTTTTATTTATGTTCATGTATGAAAATATTTTTTATGATTAATAATAATATATAAGATAATACGCATAATGCAAATTTTCATTATCGAATAATTTTTAAATTTATTTAATAACTATAATATAATTACACTTTGTATAAATTGAAAATTTACATTTTTAAATTCAGAATTTTATTGAGTAATTGTTGTGAAATATTATATTTTATTCTTAAAACATATTTGTATTTATTATTATTATTATTATTATTATTATTATTATTATTATTATTATTATTATTATTATTATTATTATTTATTTATTTAAATTTATCGTTTAATTTCAATGTCTGTCGTGCATCGCACGAATGAGCGTATACTAGTAATTGTAAATTACCACTTTTAATTTCTTGAGGATACTCCACGCCTCAAAATTTCTCCATCTTTTGTCATCAAATTTACAATTCCTAACGCGAGCCCAAACTTTCCCCCATTCAATTGTTGGAAACTGCCAGCCGATTGGTCGACTTTCGATCCACCATTATTGCCATCGACCCTTGCCCCTTTCATTTGTGCTTCAATCATCGAAAACAACCGAATCCTTATTCATATGGAGAGTAGTTGGAGAAAATTGCATTAATTTTTTAAGAATTTATCGTTGCATTCTGAGAGAACCGTATCGTGCGTGTGAGAGATAAAATTGTTGTGAGAAAATCGTGTTCAACATGGAGAGAGAAAATTATTGTTGGTAGAGAACGTGTGAGATGATTTTGCCGGGAAAATTTAACTGTTGAAAACTATGTTTTCATATAATATATAGATATAGATATAGATATATAGATAACGGCAACTTCTGCTATAGGGCCTTTTTTGAGGATTGGAGGGTTTCTCTGTTTACCTTGTTGATTTCTTTTTTATTCATCATGCTTCATCAATCTTTTCACTATCAAGCTTATAATTTCATTCATCTTTCCTAACACGTAGAAGAAAGGTCACCAAGGAAGATGGAATATAGTGATAGCGATACAACTTCAAACTCCATTTACACTCAAATAATAGTGATACGAGTTCAAAATTCCTAAAATGCAATCTATTCACATGTAATGCATTTTTAGACTCAGTTATGACTGGCTTGCCTCCTGACCGACAACTGATATCGTAGAGGTTGCTGGATCACTTCCATTGCCATTAGCATCAAGTTTTACTTCTTCCTGACGCTCTCGATTCTTTTGCTCCTTCACCAACACAGGTTGGAACTGATAGCAATTGGGAAGTAAATCACATCATAAGATTTTACCACGCGCTTCACTTTGAAGGATAAGGTAATACTGAAAGATTCAACAATACCTGGTAAATAGAATATATGACATTCCTTCTTATTCGTGCCATCATATCTACGAAAAGATTGTATCCTTCCAGCTTGTACTCGATGAGTGGATCCCTCTGTGCATACCCCCGTAAACTTACGGCTTGCTGAACAAATTTTATTGCCTGCAAGTGTTCCTTCCATAATCGATCAATGTTGGTCAATACTAGGAACTTTTCTGCTTCTTTCATTAAACCTGGAGCCTCTTTCTCCACTATTTCCTGGCACAAGAGAGAAACATATTACATAGAATACAGACAAAACCGACATCATCAAACTGACAACTCCATGAACATTTTGATGGGATTCCAATCAAAGCCACTTGCTGGGCCAATAGCATATAAACTTTTCTCTACTATGATTAAATGGACTCTCTTGAACTGTCCTCCATATGATGTAAAATGGCTGCATATTGACTAACCCGTTTTTGAAGATATGCCTCACGGCCACGAAGGTGAAGATAATCTCTTAGTCCATCATAACTGGAGCTTTTACTTTCCATCAACTCCGGGGTCAAATCATTCAAAAGATAGCAATACCTATAGAGATGAACAGGTAAAGCTATAGAAGTAACCGGCTAAAGGTTACTGTTGGCAGAATTAATCACAAATAAAAACACACACATATATGAATATATTAGGCTTTTAGCATCATCAAGAGGGTAAACTAAGTTTGTAGCACCAAATACAAAATAGATTGGGATATGCACTTATACATCAAAGAACTTCCCTGGAATACCCTTGGCAGCTAGCACTAAGAGATTGTTTGGTTGAGAACTGGAGCAATTTTGAACTTCGGTTCAAAACTCTATTTTCTTGGAAATCTTGAAAATATTTTTTTTTTCAATTTTACATCTCACTTCTTAAACATGATTTGACATTCGTAGTGAAAAGTGTCACCCATTTTTTTAATCAACTTCTACTTGCAACAATCATCCTATTAACAATTTCTCTAGGCATGACAAGTCAAAATTTTCTTGCCAAATCTACCAAGGAACACAAACTTCACTCTTACACAACTCTTTCATTCCAAAAACTCTCAATTCTTCAAAATTCTCGACCAAACACTCCAAAAATCATACACCTTGAGGCCACTGAGACATCTGTTACAAACTTAGGAATTGGGTCTATATTTAGTTTAGGAGTCAAATAAAGAAACTAGAGGATAAGGAATTTAATATGATCAAGTAGTTAATCACAAATTTTCCATTCAGCAAAAGATATAGAAATGAACAGCATGATGGCAACGATTACAGAACATGATACAGCAGAGGACTGAACAAACAGGGATTCTTGTCAGCCCCATTGGGTAAAACCAAAATTTCAAGGACACATTATTAAGTTCAGTTACATACTTGCAGGATGGAATATTCCACTTACTGCTGAAGTTTTGCTATAAGCTTCTCAAAGTCCCAGCTTTCTCTTGGAGCATCGGTACCAATATTTGCCTAGATCATTGAAAATAATCAAACAAATATTATAAAAGATACAGAAAGCATAAAGAAGGTATAAATAATACCAGTGTGTTCAGATGTCTACCTCTAGTATATCATCCATTGTTAATTCAGCATATTCAATTAGGAGAGCTTGGAGGTCGTCAGACTCCAAGGCTCGCCTCCTCTCTGTATATACTCGATCTCTTTGGCTGTTTAAAACCTCATCATATTCAAACAATTGTTTTCTAATGTCAAAAAAGTAATTCTCCACTTTTCTCTGAGCTTCATCTAGTGCTTTTGTCAGCATCTTGGATTCAATTGGTAGATCTTCAACTCTAAAAGCTCTCATCAAACCCTGAAAGTTACAATTTTATTCACATCTGAACAACCATATCCTGATTAACACGGACAAAACCCTGGAGAGCCAGAGATAACCTGAATCCTATCTCCACCAAATATGCGAAAGATGTTATCTTCCAGACTAAGAAAGAATCGGGAACTTCCGGGGTCTCCCTGTCTGCCACTACGACCGCGTAGCTGAATAGAGGGAGCAGAAGATAAAAGAAATTAAAAGTAGATTAAACAGCAAAACTTGTATAAAATAGTAAGTTCCTATCACTAGAGAGGCACTGAATCCCTATGCCTGAACATAAGAAAGATATTAAAGCCATACCTGATTATCAATGCGGCGAGACTCGTGACGCTCTGTACCTACAACATGAAGCCCACCGGCTGATACAACCTAAGAAGACATTATACATAAAAAATTGTTTATCAAATGAAA
The DNA here is from genome assembly GCF_028751815.1 of Salvia miltiorrhiza. Taxonomy (NCBI): domain Eukaryota; kingdom Viridiplantae; phylum Streptophyta; class Magnoliopsida; order Lamiales; family Lamiaceae; genus Salvia; species Salvia miltiorrhiza. The sequence goes on along the minus strand of NC_080387.1, from coordinate 1,583,339 downwards.
TTTAGGTAGTGAAGCCATAAAGCTGGGTGGGATAAGCTAAGAAGCTTCTTTTTGCCAGACCCCCTCTCTCCTAGTTTTTCTTTTTTGAGTGAATAATTTCTTGATATGTGCATTCCATGGATCAGATGCAGACAGGATGGATGAAGTTACATGTTTACTCTTTCAATCTTTTGATGCAGAATGGTCACACATATATATAAGCTATGTGTTAATATCTGTGTGTACCATGGATCAGATGCAGACAGGATGGAGAGAGGATAGTAAATAAAAAAATCCTAATTGTGTGTGAGATACAGGAAAATTCATCAGCTGAGGAATAAGCACATGCATTAGTTACCTTCCTCCTTTCTTCCTCTGTGTAAATCTTATATTCTTTAACAATTTCTAGAAATGCGCTGCGTAGCTTTGAGATGACGTCATCCTGAACAGGACCCTGGATGTTGAATACTTGAATTTTTATTAGATACTCCATAAAGTGTTGTATGAGCAAATGCATATGTTTCAACTCTATGAAGCCTGGATTTCACCTTTTCACAAGAATACGATAGTCTCTCTTCGGCTTCAAGCTCAGTTATTGACCTTTGGCCCCATGTTTTGACAGCCAACTCTACAGCTTCCTCCGCCAATTTGGTGTTCTCCTTGGATAGTGAACATGGAAAAAGGCTGTCCTTTACCTGGAGTTTGGTTCAGTTATGTCAAGGTAATAAAAAGATCAAGAAGAAAGAAGTTAAATGAGAAATAAGATAAATTAGACATTTCCCACCTTCCATGTTTTCTTTGGAGGAGCCTTCTTTACAGAGACGAAAACTCCTTCAGCTGGCCTTACAACTCTGCGTCAGTTCAGAATCAAAATTCAACAATGTCAACTATAATAATCAGTGTTCAATATCTTTCACACCCTCAAATTGATTGACATCACCATAATGCAAATGTATGCGGATGCCCAAAAGATTTCGCTTATCATGAATATCAGTTGTTTAAACCTCATGTAACCAAATAAGTTGTTGAGTGCTTTATCTTTCATATACAGAAGAACCATTGTATTTGTTGTCAGAAAGGCAATGTGTTACTGATTGACTTGAAAGTGCTGAATGATTTTTTCACTGTAAGTAAGAAGCCTTCTCTAACAGAAAGTTGTTAAGGTATTTGTGATCTAAGAGTGAAATAGCAGTTTGTAGCTGCAGCACAATGGACATCATAAAAGAGGATGGAATTCCCTCTCCTTGCATGATTCGTAGGAGCCATGAATTGTAAGGAAATCGTTATTGATTAAGTTGAAAATGCTGACGGATAGTCCACTATAAGCAGCCTTTTGCATTAGAAAAATAACTCCTCTACTCGTGAATTCAAACTTAATTGCTAAATTCAGATCAAGAGATTGTAACTGCAGTTTACCGGACATATGAGAGAGGATATTCCCCTTGCACGGCATATATGAAAAGCACCCACACATGCAAATACCATTAATACTTTTTTTTTGTCAAGTGGTCGATGTTAAGACAATACCTTGGCATCAATATCTCACGTAACTTTAACCTAGCCATAAATTCTGCATTACCACCAAGGATTATGTCGGTACCACGACCAGCCATGTTTGTTGCAATTGTAACGGCCCCTAGACGACCACTCTGAGCCACAATTTCAGCTTCTCTTTCCACATTTTCTGGTTTTGCATTCAGAACCTTTAAAGATATGACATCAGATAAAGCAGTCCCCAGAAAAAGTGATTTAAAAAAAGAAGGTTCATCACATCATCAACTCTTCAGTCTAGAAGCTCAAAAGAAGGTAAATTATCAGGATAACACTAAGTAAACCTCGTGTGGAATCCCAGCTTCACGAAGCTGTTCAGACAAAGCATCACTTTGCTCAACACTGGTTGTGCCAACCAGAACTGGTCGGCCTGTTTTATTCATCCGAGATATCTCTACCACAACTGATCGCCATTTTCCTGTAGTTGCTCTGAACACTACATCTGATTCATCCTTCAGTGTGTGGGAAAGGGAGATATAAAGTTAACAGAAGTCCTTAATATAAAGCAAAAGGTAAGAAGAAAAATTATAAGTACAAGTTGGCAAAACCCCATTATCAAATTCATCATGGATTTCTCAATCTAAATCCAAAAGTTAAGAAAGGAAACATGGATCCACATCAATATCTTTACGGGAAGGCATGCATAAAAGAGAACCTTTCTTATCATGGGCTTGTTTGTGGGAACAATTGTCACTTTGAGTTTGTATATGCTCTCAAATTCTGCACTCTCAGTAGCAGCAGTACCAGTCATGCCACATAGTTTTGGAAACTGAATCAGCCATTGCATAAAAACATCATAAAAAGCATAGTAGTCATAAATACACCATAGTAGATATATAAACCACAAAATTGTGACTAGCAGATTACTCAAGTATACACACATACCTGGAGAAAGAAGTTTTGGTAACTAATTGAAGCCAAGGTCACGGTTTCATTTTGTATGGGTAACCCTTCTTTTGCTTCAACTGCCTGGTGAAGTCCATCACTCCAGCGTCTCCCCTGTGGATAATGTAATTAACTCTACAGTACACTTAACTCTCGAAGAAAATGAAGCAACAGGAACAGGAATACTCATGCAAAATTTCAATATGGAAGAAAACTCCTATGGTTTGAGCAGGGAAAGTAGTGGAGACAGCATAGCTGCTCCACCATAAAGAAATCTGTTTGAATACAAATATCGGTTATTAGAATCTATATTGGTGACTTTCACACAAGTCTTAAAGGTTTAATAGTTAAGATGATTTTACAAAACAGAGAAATGAAACATTCAGCACCGAACTAAAAAGCAATGTACGCCTCTCACTCCAAAAGACAAAGAAGGTAATATACGCCTATTGCATCATAATTAGTAAAATTGCAACAGCACCAGGGGTTCGCAGACTTGGGCTCATACAGGACCACTAATAATCATGATAAAAAATAAATCAAAACTCGAGATTTGCAGACTTGTGATTTTATCTAAAAATTACATGCAAGTGCATAAATAAAAGCAAGAAAGAGTGGAACATCATTAATGCAACTAGATAGCTCTCGGTGAAATGGTTGTGGAGGGAGGGGGAGGGGGAGGGGTAGGCCATATTCACTTTTTTATAAGGTACAATTTGACCTGCACCAGGAGCTGTCTCAGTGTTAGAAAGATGCAGCTATTTGTGTAATTAATGAAGATGGCTTTTTTCATTTTATTTCAATTTTCTTTTAGGGGTACTCCAGATGTAGTTAGAGGGTCACCTGCATTACTCGCCCAGTAAATTCATCCACTATAAGAACCTCCTTGCCTCTGATTATGTAGTTCACATCTCTGAGAAAAAGTTCCTTGGCTTTTATTGCATTTAATATGTATGATGCCCACTGCTCTCTCGGATCATATAAATCTTTTACATTTAGAATTTCCTCAGTATCTGCATAACCTTGTTCTGTAAGTAAAACTGATTTTTGTTTCTCATCAACCTGCATGTTGCACCCAATCTTAGTAAGAAAGGTGCTATATTTGTCGCCGATGACAACAGAAAAAGAATAATATCCATATCATAGGAATATATAATCATGCAATCTATATGAGGTTTCATTATAATTGGGTAACAGCATACTCCACTCACCTGAAAATAGCATTATTTTACCAGAATTTTGTATTACAAGACGAAACAACTCAAGAAAGCTCGTTTTTAATGATTTAACATGTCAAAACCATCATTAGGAAATGAGAAGTTTCTTACAGTATAATGTATATCTCGTTCAAAAGCAGAGGCTATCTTAGCAGCTTTGTAGTACCGATCACTTGGTTTTTCTGCAGGACCTGATATGATGAGAGGTGTCCTTGCTTCATCGATCAGAATAGAATCAACCTCATCAATCACACAGTAATTAAAACGTCTCAAGACAAGTTCTTCAACACTCTGTAAGATCACATCAATAATTTCAGACAATCATGTGATTTTTAACACAACTTGTATTAGCATAATTGGATTACTAAGAAAGGATAACTTTCCGTGGCAAGATTATCTCTTAAGTAGTCAAAGCCCATTTCACTGTTTGTGACGTACGTGATGTCGCATGAATAGTTTTCCCTCCTTTGTTCGCTTGTCATATTTTCTGCCATGATTAGCTGAATATCAGAATCTGGACATATATATTCGTTGGAGTTGCGATTAAGATTTAAGCTCCTACATAACTTTTCTATGACAAAATAAGTAGAATTCTACATCCAAGGCATACATCCTCATAGTGACCATTTAAAAGTGGCATAAAACTAAAGAAAGAAGAAGAATGCAAATGATTTCTTCAGAAGTACAATCAGAATGCTCACCATGATATGCAAAACAAATTGATTCACAAGTATGATTCCTTATACCAACAGCTCGTTACAATGTTCATTAAATTCACCACATGCAGCAAAGGTTGTTGTCAATTACTACAGCTTCTTATAAGTTATAACGAATACTGTCTGAATTACCAATAAAAGTTCGGATACTAATTATCAAGCCTGCAAGAATCTTGTGGTTCTGGACAAGTTAAGCGGAACACACTTTTTACATTGCTCCAGTTTTGTGAGTTAAATGTAGGAATGAGCTGTTTTATAAAAGGTCTGTCTTGCTAATGATTATTATTTATACCAAGAGAATAGGAAGAAGCGTTGTTAGGTCTAAAGAAAATGGAAGAAGTAAGAAGCAAACGCAATTAAAATTACCAATGTCTGAAGCAGAATTCTAAGTCATAGAAATATTGAATGCAAATGGCTGAAGTATAAGCAGTGATCAAGAAGTAATATGTAAACAAGTGACGTACGCTGAATTAAGCCAACCTTCAATCCAAGGAAACGTGGAACTTGACCAACCCATTCGCAATCTCTTCTAGCCAAATAGTCATTAACAGTAACAACATGAACTCCTTTGCCAGCCAATGCATTAAGGAAAGCAGGCAATATAGCAACAAGTGTCTTTCCTTCTCCAGTTTTCATTTCAGCAATTTCTCCTTTGTGAAGAACCATACCGCCTGTGTAGAATACAAATCAATAAGAGCGAGTTAAATCAGTTCCAGCAAAAAAAAAAAAAAAAAAAGTATGAATTGGTATTCAAGCCAAGTAGAGAGGACCAAACCAACCTATCAATTGAACATCGAAGGGGCGAAGACCTAGAACCCTTTTAGAAGCTTCCCTCACCACCGCAAATGCTTCCTGCAGGGAAACAAATTACTTGAAGCCTAGTAAACAGGAGCAGTGGAGGCTATCCGCTTCCACTTATTTAAACATAAACATGTTAAGGCGTATACTTTTCATAATTGATAAGATACACGATTGAATATATTTATCATTATTACTAGAATTTCTCCAATCTCATCCTTTCAATGTGATACGAATCAAGTAAAACTAGCTCAAATGCTAGAACTTATCAAGGGCCTTGGCTTATTCCAAACTTCCAATCCATCTTAGAAAGCATGGATTAACCTATACTATTTTTGTGGATCCAGGCTAATCCTCAAAAGTGAATGCCCCTTAAAAATTGTGAGGCAGGGGTTAAGAAATGGGGTTTTACAGTTAAAAAAGAAAGACAGAAAGAAATGATAGTAAGTGGAGTGAACGTACAGGTAAAATGGAGTCCAAAGAATCACCGCGTGCGGCGCGCTGTTGCAAGGTACAAGTCCTTTCCCTTAATTGGGAATCGGAGAGAGACGAAATCTCAGACTCCATCTTATTGATGAGTGATACGGTGCTAGCATAACTCTGTCTGGTAGACTCTCCGGTGTCCGTGCCACCTCCGAAAATCCCGCCGAGCAATCCGCCCAATGCCGCCACTGGGGCCCACCTCCTTCTGCCCACGCCCCTTGCTCTAGCTCTGAGGGGTTTAGCTCCAACATCAAACACCAACCAATTGCTGGCTCTTGAGACGGTGAACTTAGAAGACACTGAGGTGGCTGCGATGGAGGGGCAGTGGCCGGCGGCGAGCCGCGGAGCAACTGCCATAACTGTGGTTAGCAGAGAAGGTCTGAATTTGTGAGAGGGAAAATGAGGTCTCAATTTTACGCAACCGATAAGGCCACCTTGCTCGCTTCATAATTATCATTTATCCACCTATGATAATAAGCTCTGTCGTCTGTCGTATCGTAGGCCAAACAACAAACAAATTATTTGTAGTTTCAATATATGAAAATGAGAGGCGATTCGAGAAATTCTAATAATAAGGATAAATATATTCTAAAATATATACCAACTAAATTATCGTATAACAAATTATAATCACAATAAAAATATAAGTTTTAGTTGAATATATTTCAGCTGGACATAGGAAAAAGAAATAAAAAATAAAGAATAATTCATAATAATAAAATTTGATATTATGAAAAGGTGCAAAAAAGTTAAATGAAAAATTATAAATATAAATAAATTGAGAAATGGACTAATTAAAAAAAAAGAAAAAAAAAGTAGAGAGGGGAGAGAATGTTTTTAAGTTTTAATCTTTAAATAAATATAATTTTTAAATTTTAAATTTATTATCTACATAAAATATACTATCTCCGTCCCGGCCAAGGCGATACATTTGCTTTTTGGCACGAGATTTAAGGAGTTGTAGATTAGTGTTTTAAGTACATCTCCAATCGCCGGTGCAAAGGGAGGCTCGATCCGGGGCGCTGGAGGCCTGGCCGCGCTGGAGAACCGACCTGATGCGAGGCCGCGTCGAAGTGGAGACCCGGGGCAAATGGGGGAGATGGCTGGCGCACCCCATTAAAAAAAAAATTCAAAATTCTATTTTTTTTTTAAATTTAGTCGTTTGAATTTTTTTTCTTCTTTAAATCGACCGTTGGAAGCCAACGGTAGTATAGCCGTTTGTAATTCTGCCCCCCCATCTATATATATCCCAACTTAATTCCATTCATTTCATTACCTAAAAATCATCTCCACATCAAAAATTCTCTACAAAAAATGTCCTTCTCCTGTCACGACCGGACTTAATTAAGGATAATTAAGTCGGGAAACCATGACCAAGGGTTGGAGATAAGAAGCGGGATAGAATGGGGATGAACGAATAAGAAATAAACAATGAAGAAACATACTTAATCATTAATAACGAAGGGAATATTTACAACAGAGTTGGAGTCGTAATGACTTGGTCAAACTAGTAAGTCGGATAGCTCTGACTTAGCCAAAATAATATGAAGTTCTTTTGAGTACGCAGCGGAAGAAGATTCTGATTACATGTATGAAGACATGTACTCAAGAGTTCATTAACACATATAATTCCAGACAAAAGAGATTTCCTACTCGTCACTTCATCACCACCAGCTACTGCTCAACCTGCACATTTAGAAATACATGCAGGGCTGAGTACAAAGGTACTCAGTGGGTACATATACCTATAGAAACTTGCATTGAAAACATAAATTGTCATGCCATCTTATCAGTACAGCAAGGGAGTTTTCATGAAATAGGCCCAAGCTTACTAAATTCTTTTGCGATTCTTAAAGTTCGACTGATCAGTCTAAGTTCTCTTGTATTTTATCATATCTGAAGCTTGTGTGCTGGAGAGGTGGCCACCTCTCACGGACACCTGACCAGCCAACCCGCTAGATGACTCGCGGCCCTGGTTGTACACTAGCCCTGGCAGGATAGCTATCAACTGCTCAGGACCCGAATTCGATTACTTTAACTTGGCATTGCCTCATCAGATAGATATCATACTAAATGAAACATTTTATGGCAAGACAATAACTGAAATAACTTTCTGTTCATAGATTCTGTAATAACTTGCTTGAAAGTAACATTAAACTGATTTGATATATCTGAAAATAAACCTACCTGATAACGATCTCGGTGATTCGGTGGTTCCTTGATTGACTGTTATTCCTGACCTTAACCTTGATTGCGTGAAAATACATAAGATACTTACTCGGAAAAAATTCTCAGAATGAGAATGCATAATTAACCATGCATGAATCTGGTATGAATGAACTACTCTCTAGAATGATAGTCGGGGAATTCTACTATTGATCCTCTTTAATAGATTTAGCTAACTCTCGTTTATCGCGGTCGAATAAAGCTGTGACTCTTCCTTTCTCATCGGAATATTCTAATTATAAACTAAATAATCTCGTCCTGGTATTCGATCGAAGTAAAAGAACTAACTCGGCTTTAATCAAGATGTGACCTCGTAGAAATTTATCGGGCTTAACAGTAGAACATACTCACTATTGTAGGTTCAAATAATGAATAGGCTCAAAGTAATAAGGTAGCCGATTAATTAAACACAACAAGGGGTTTTAATGAAATAAATAAGGGCAGCTCACTTTAAATCATTTGGGCTTGAAGGAGATAGTAATAAGCTCATTAATTAAGAGGCTCAATAAAGTAGCTTGATAATTAATTACAAATGGCTCGAATTAAAGCACTGCAACTGTCTAAATAAAATAATGGAAGTGTCCCAATGATATTCTAAATAAATGTGGGCTGGAAAGAATAAATCTTGGTCCAATAGGCAATTTAATCGGCCCAAATGAAGAATTAAACTGGCCCAACGAAATATAAATGGGATTAGAATAAAGTCTATCACAATATACACTTTAGCCCATCTCGTTTAAAATTTAGAGCCCAACAGAAAAATAGTAAAAATGGCCCAATCTCATAATTAAAAGAAAAGCCCAAAATCAAACAAAATAGGAGCCCATCCCCTGATTAACACTCGGCTCTCTCTCTCTCCCCAAAACCAATTCTCGCCTTTCTCTCTCTAATCTTTCTCAATGCCGGCCGTTCGGCCCCTTCTCCATAATCGATCGGCTCTTCCTTCTCCGGCCACTCAGCTACCGCCTGCTCCGAGCGGCGTCGACTGCCGACGCGTCGACCCCCGGTGACGTCCTCCCTCTCTCTCCTCATGCAGGTACCCAGTCGAGCCCTAACTCTGGAAATCATCGCCGCGGCCGCATCCTTGTCTGAATCCGGCGAGCTACCGCCGCCTAGAAGCGGTTCCATCCAATTCCCGTCTCCATATTCCCCCTTCGACGTCAAGCCCTAGCTTTCAGAAAAGGGAAAAACGCCACTGTCGAGTGACCACTGCTGCTGTGCACGAGTCTCTGCTCGGCCATGGTTCCGGTTGGCCTCAGCGACTCTCCAGCTCTGACGCCCTTGGAAGCTCCATTGTCGCGCCGTCTTCCCGATTCAGAGCAGGGCAGCAGCCCACTCCTCTCTAAAGCTAAGTCAAAATCTCGCCCCCTTTTCTACCGGTTCCCAACGTGAATATAGACAAGTGCAATCTCTCCTTGTTTTGCATATGAAACATGCTATGCTCGATTGAAACTTCGTATATACTATCACTTGTACAAGAGCAAATAGTTGGTGCTTTGCTAAGTTCAAGATGCTTATGAGGGTCTTATATCATGTGAAACTAATCATGATCATGCTTGGTATGAATGTTTACTGGAATGGGTATTTGAGATAGTGAATTACCTTGAATGTGTTTGAACTGATTGCTTGCTGTTGGAGTTGAAAGAAATGTGTAATAACTGAAATGAATTGAAGGTGCCATGTTGAAACGAATGGAGGAGACTTGGACTGAAAATAGCAAAGTTAAGGACAGAGCTTACCTTGCAGTTGTTTGGTTTGATTGATGTATTGTTCGTTGTAGTTGATTAGTTCCAACTGGGGAATTAACTGAAATGAACGATGATTCTTGTTTTAATGCAGGTGAACTAATCAAAGAGAATGAAGTCATTGAAGCCAAGCCTTACCTTGAGAGCTTCGACCGAACGAGCTGGGGCTATTCTTTGATTCTCTTTTGGGTGAAATGAGTTGAGAGTGAAAAAATGCATTTGTTGGCTGTGTTGATACTAATAGAGAAAATGAAGCTGCATACTTGAGTATGCTAGAAAGATGACCAGGCATAGGGTGGCTGGAGGTAGAGATTTGAGGGAACCGGGCATTCATGGAAGGCGGCTGAAAGACTTCTCTGGGGCTTTTGCCGATGGCTGATGAGATGAAAGTGCAGAGGGGGTGGTCGGCTGTTGCTCCAGCTCTCTGCTTTTACCTTTCTCTCTCTTTGACTTTTGTGCTCAAACTTGAGTGAGTGGCAGTAAGTGGGCCATGTAAGTCCCAACCTTTGTAATATACTATACGAATTTCCCAAGCTGGGAACTAAACTGTAAATAAAATACTGGTTCGAGTTCCTAAACATCGCGTGTTGGGAACCTTGTGGAATATCCTAACCCTTGTTTTGATGATACCAAAATTCATAGGACTTAATTGTAATAGACTAGAATTATTTTGAACTCAAGTGTTAGAGTTCGTTTCTAGTTTAGCTTGCGGTGTCGAAGACTGAAGACTGAAGACTGAAGAACGAATGACTGAAGACTGCAGATATCAACTGAAGTATCAGTTGAAGAATCAGTTGAAGACTGATTACTTAATGCGCGCAAAGGACTGATACTAAAGTCAAGTATCAGTTGAACATTCCTCCTAGGACTGATCTTCCAACGTTCAGAGGAAGCCATGTACTCACAACGTACAAGCCGCATTAAATGTAGAGATCTCAGGATCTTATCTCTGCAGAGGTCATTCCTATCTGGTGGTTACTTTTCAGAGACGTCACATCTCCTGTCCATCAAAGAGAGCCGTTTCCACTCAGACAAGGAACCTCGGAAGATTGAAGCCTCAGCCCAAATTCGAATTGCTCTCCAACGGAAGAAATCTTGATGACGATTTACGCCAACGGATCTATTCAAGAGTTCTCCTACAAATTGCGATCGAACATCACTTCAACCTTCACCGATTCAACGACATAAGCTGAAGCTCTGCCGAAATTGCTACTCAGCCTTAAGCTTAAACTCCCCAAAGCTTGAATCGAAGAAGAGAATTCCAAAGCCAAAATCAGTCACTGCTGATTACATACATTCTCTTAGACCTTAGGCATAACTCTGTTCACCCAGAAGCCAAAGGTCAAACTTGCTTCAAAGAACTTGTTCTTTGTAAGTATAGTTGGCACTCGTTCAAACCTCCCCCCATAAGAGTGTTTTGAGTGATTCGGAGGTCAGAAGGGTTTTCTGACTCTGAGAGTCTTAGCACGGGTTGTGTTAAGCAAGGAAAATCCGACGCGAGTGAAGCATGGTTACTGGAGAAGGGTTTTCTTCAGTGTACGGTTGTGTGCACCAGGCAAGCACACGGTTTGGTTTGCAGTGCACCTGTTAAGCACTTGCGGAGTGGATTGTTGGTCTGATCAACCAACCGTGGATGTAGGAAAGGGTTTTTCCGAACCACGTAAAGTCTCTCTGTTGTTTACAGCTTTCAGTTTTACATTCTTACCTGTGTTATTTCAATTGATAAACTGAACACTGACTAACTGCAAAGAGAAACCATAACCAACAACTTGCTCCACCTGAGGCTATTTCGAAACTAAGTTTAATTTCCGCTGCATATGATATCAGTCTGACTGATCTATCTTCTGATAGTCAGGAAGAGTGTTATCATCTCTGTTTTAGCAAACTCGACTGAAGCCCTTACCTGCATCAGTTAAGTTCCAGCAACTTAACTGGTAACTCTGTACTGAAGAGCTTTCAGTATCAGTCGACAACCCTGTTTGGTCAAAACTGATTTCAGTAAAACAGACAGGCGCCTTTGTTTGCATGCAAAGTTTCATTTTGATCTCTGACTGAGATCCCTCTGATTGAGGATTGATTGAAAAATAGCCCATAGGTGTATTCCCCCCCATACACCTATTCAAGACCCTCAGGACCTAACAATTGGTATCAGAGCAGGTTGTTCGCAAGAACTACCTGTATCTGACTAGGTTCTAATTGAACTAGATCCTATTGAGGGAGTTGTTGTTTTTGATCAAAATCTTTTCTCAAGATTCATCTTGAGATTGCTTGCTCCGTGTTCTTTTTCTGTTTCCTGTGTGCTTCTCCCTGTTTTCCTTTCAATGTACAGGAACAAGAAAGACTCCTCCAGCGATTATGTTCATACATACTTTCGAGGAATCAATGGACTTGAGATGGGGGCACTGGATTCTGATGAAGAAGACAGATTCATCTTTCCAGAAGAAAATCAGAGTCCAACCCACTCACAGTCAAAAGAAGCAAGCAGAAATGATCAAACACGACTAGAGTATCAACACCGAAGAACGAGATTTGAAAATCTCCTTAGGGAGCACAAACAAATCATCAGAGAGATTGATCTTGTGCAAGATGCTTGAAGGATCATCATGCGCCACTTCATTACAGATGAAGATGAAGCAGACAAAAGAGATGTTCAGGAGCGCAGATTGATCAACAGACTGAAACTTCTTCAGTCTCAGAAGCAAGAACTTCTACAACGTCTCAAGGAAACAGAGACAGAATTCAAAAAGATGTCAGAAGTCTTCGAATGAGTGATCCGTGAAGAATCACTTCAATACAGAAGAAAGATGAAACGTGAAAGGAACGTGCAGCAACAGCCAACGTATTTGAAATCAAAGGAGAATCAGTCATAAAACTCAGGGGGAACTTGCACTTCAAACAACGGAGTATCTAGTGATAATCACTGTGTAAGCTTCTCTCAACGATTTCACTTGTATCTATGACTGCTTTCCTTTATCCTTTTTCGGCTGAATTGTGCTTAGTCTGACGTGTCATTTTATTTACACTCACAAATCTTTTTAATTGACACGTGCAAATTTTTTTTTAAAACGGTTGACACACGATCCCGCCCTTTTTACTAACAAGCGGAGTGATCCACATGTCACGACTCCATTTGCACGGATTTCAAACGTTTATTGAAACCGCCTCATGCACGATCTCTCTCACTCTCTTCAAAAACGTTTCATCTTCGACTAAAGATTTACTCAATCTCAGAGAAATCGTTTGTGCAAAAATTCTTTGAGTGTATCTTTCTCTGCAAGACTAACAGTTAGAATCCACAGTTCAATCTCTGTGAGAACCAATTTACAGATTTTTGCAGAAATTCTCTTCATTCAAATCTCCTCATGGGAAAATCAGCATCTCAACAAGTGGTGTGTTACGAATCGTTTGTAACACTTGAGTCGCTACAGAATCTTTCTGATTTCAACAAGATCAACGAGATCTTAGAACGACATGGATGGATGAAGTTCATTCAATGCTCTCCGGAGTTTCTTCTCAACGAGTCGATCATCAGAGAGTTCTACGACAACATCAAGACTGATGAATCGACTGGTGAACTCAAAACAGAGATTTCTGTTTTCACTAATGAAGACTTCTCAGACTCAACAAGAATTTCCATCAACATCTCTCAAGCGGCAAGAGAAGTGTTCTACCTCCCGACTGATGGACCAGCCCCATTCTTCACCGATGATGAAGCCACAGAGCTCATGAAAGAAGCGCTGATGAGCAATGCATCTGCCGACCGCATCATCACTAATGTTCTGAGCATTTCAAGAATACATCACCATCTCAGACCCATTGCCAAAATGATCAAGAAATGCTGGTTTGGCACTCTTGGATCCCCTGGTCATCTCTCAAGACCACACAAACTGGTGCTGATCACCCTGCTTCAGAAAGGCCCATTCAACTGGGAGAAGGCCTACCTTCAGATTCTTACTGAAGAGAAGAAGGAATCCCATTCCACCAAGCATCTGCGACAAGGAACCAGAGTCTCGGCACTCATTCTTTATAGTGCAAAGGAGACACCATGTTTCTGGAAGAACACCACTCAAGTGTCTTCCACCATCCACCTGTTTGAAGGACATAGAAGTTCAGTCAAAGGAAATGTCAGTATTTCAACTGAAATCCCTCTCCTCACTTCAGAGCCGCGATACAAAACTCGAGGCTCAATCAAAAGAAAGTTCGACAACTTGTCATCTCCAGTCAAGGTCTCACTTGACACTCCTCAGAGGATTCTCAATGAGGATCATGAAGAAGCTGCACCAAAAGCTTCAGAAGAAGTGCTAATTCCAAGCACTGAAACGACTCAGCAACAGGCTCCCACTGTTCCTCCACAAGATGAATGAAATCAACAGCCAGAGGAGACGCAAGCAACCAATGACAGAGAAACTGATTTTGAAGAACTTTTCCCTCAGAGGTTTCTTTCACTACTGTCTGGAAGGGTTCAACAAGAAGGCAAAGTTTGATGAACCTGCTGACATCAACGCCGCATCCTCATCCTCAGCCACTGTCAATCAAACTGCCCTTCTCAAAAACTTCGTGACATAACTGTCCGAACACTGTGTCACAACCCTTTTTCCCTCAGTCTTAGCTTCCCTGAATCCTTAAGAGTTCCAGGCTCTTGTCAGTTACTTCTTCTTCATCTTTGTCAAAACGCTGCCCAAATCTCAATACAGGGAGATTGATGAAGTTTTCACTGAAGGAGAAATGGAAGCATTGGAGAACAACATCTTTGAGAAATTCATAGTCACCAATGTTTGGGATGCTATTCACGACTGGGCACCCAACTTCAGACTGTACCTCACTTCCAGAGGTCTTCTCAAAGAAGATGATGCTGAGGACACCGAAGTCCACCATGAATCTCCACCGCATCAGACGGCTCCAGCCGACGCAAGAGATGAAGAAACACCAGCTGAAGAGCAAAGATCTGCAAGACCTAGCACTGATGAAAGTTTTGAAATGCTGCAACTGGAAATCCAAAACAAATTCAGCGAGGCTCCTGAGTCTGATGACAAAGACAAACGAGAAGGAGACAAGAAAGGGAAATGGAAGATGACTGAAGAACCAAAAAGAAGTCCCCCAAGGAAGCCAAGCAAACAACTCCGCATCAACTGAGGACTAAGGAGGATCAAGGAATGTCATCTAATCAGAAACTCTTTATTTTGTATATGATGTTCTTAGATTGTCTTAGTTCATTCTTCCTTGTTATGTTCTTCTGCACTTTTTTTTTTGATACATTGTCTTTTACTGATCTCAAGCTGATTTATGTTTATCCAGTCTTTGTTCTCTTCGCCAAATTTACTTGAATTGAGTATGGATTATCTATTTAGGGGGAACTCTGTTTAAGCTTTTTCAGTACTTGACTGTTGTCCTGACTGATTATTGGGAACTTGTTCGTATACACTTTTCGATTTGTCTATTAAAGAAAATAGGGCCTATGAGTGATAATGATTAACTGACGACATTGCGTTTTGCATTGGACTTTCAAATTCTAAAAACCTTTTTTTATGCATATCTTTTCAAATCACTGCACGCTTTGTACGCCGCTTATTTTCAGTAAGAGATCATGCCAAATATTCCATATCTATTTTTATATCTCTTATTTTAAGGGACTCCTCTGACGGGCATTAATTACGGACGTCAAAATTCATTAAAACTGATTTGGCGCGTAGATTTCAAACCGCCCACGTCTTTTCGATTGCCCTAGGAAACTGTTCATCTCCCACAATCACACTTTCTCCATTACGACCACCCCTCAATCTTCCATCACTTTTGCATTCTCTCTAACTTTCAAAATCCACAGCACTCTACTGTGAGATCACTTCCTGTAAAATTTTCTTCACAGATTTCTTATTCGAAATGGCCAAGACCAACATGAAGAAAAATGACAACAAGAAGGAGGCTCCGAGAGAGAAAGATGTCCGATATGAGCAGTCTGTGCACAGGGAATCATTTGAGAAGAAGCCGAAATATTCAAAGGTCTCAAAAATTCTTCACCGGCACGGATGGGCCAAATTCATCACCACTGAACCAAAGTATCTACTCGACGATGCTGTTAGAGAATTCTACGAGAATCTCAAGTTCAACGATTCCGAAGAACTGATCTCAAAAGTCAGTATCATCAACAAGACAATCTGCATTGAAGAGATTCTCAACGTCTCTGAGATTGTCAGAAAATTGTTCAATCTCCCAATCAATGGAAATTCCTTCTCCAGTCTAACTGATAAGGAAGCAAACAAAACTCTCAAGTCTGCACTGAAGGATGAATCCGAATCGACGAAAAGTCAAGTTACTCTTTCCCATCTTCATCCAGAATTTGCCATGCTGGGCAAAATTATCCAGAAGTGCTGGATAGGTGCAACCGGGACTCCTGACAAAGCTTTACAACCTCAGAAGAATGTCATGGCAGCTCTTATGGAGAAGGAGTCCTACAACTGGGAAGAAGCCTATCTGAAGCTTCTCTACAATGAGGCTCACAACACTAGGCCGGCGACGATGGTTCGACAAGGGAACAGGGTCTCCCAAATCATCATCGAAGGAATAAAGAAGCACAAATTTGTGCAATGGCCGAAGATGATCGAATTCA
Source organism: Salvia miltiorrhiza (assembly GCF_028751815.1). Lineage (NCBI taxonomy): Eukaryota > Viridiplantae > Streptophyta > Magnoliopsida > Lamiales > Lamiaceae > Salvia > Salvia miltiorrhiza. Next base: position 1,567,135 of record NC_080387.1, on the reverse strand, counting down.
CAGACAGTCTTCGTCTCTTCAAACTGGCAAGAAGAGAACCCAAATCTTCTCCCAAGGCGAAGGTAATTGATATCTCCTCTATACCATCATCTGACTCTGAAGCCCCTGATTCACCTCCATCAAATCCTCCTGCTCGCACGAATGTGCCACGCCGAGTTCGTACCATCCTCCCTAAAAGACCCTCCAAAAGACCAACTGAGATGCCTTGGAAACTCTCTCCAAAATCCAAAGGCAAAGAAGTTTTGGAAGCTGTCCTAGAACCAGCTTCCATCTTTCTTTCAAAAGGTACTCAGGAAGCTGTTGAACTTCAGACTGAAGCTCAACAAAATGCTACGAATCACCTACGACGTCTAATTGGTGATGTTGATACGTCTTTAGAAGTCTACCGGAACCTTCATAGACTTCTCACGTATACCTTCCTGAAGACGGCGCCATGCCCTAGAATCAACTGTCTTCACAGCCCTGAAGCTGAAGACACGTTCGAAATGGAAGAGGCTTCCCTAATCAGCCTCTTTCAAATTGAAAGTGTTTGGGATGTAATTCATGACTTTGACAAATTTGCCATGGATTACTTGTTTTCTTCCAAACAATTCAGACGCATCATGTCACTCAACGACGATGCTAGAATGTCAAAGACACCTGAAGAGCCTATCATGATAGAACAAGTAACTGATGTTCTCAGCTCTCCAGTTGGTGACACTGCTCAACCGGCAGAATCAATTGTTGATCCTACTGCTGCTGAACAACCAATGACTGATTCGATCAGCCAGCCGATTTTGCCATCAACTCCTCCAACAATTTCTGCTGAAGCAGACAGAACTTGCATCCCTGAAGTTGATGCTCCTCTACCAGAAGTTGAACAGAGATCAGCTGACAATGCTGATCGCCCAGTTTCTGAAGGACAAGTGGAAGACATCTCCGAGTCTTCTCAGCCTTCATCAACACCCCTCTTGAACACTGATGTGCCTACTCCTCCTGAAGGCATCAACATCAGTCAAGAGCAGTCAACTTCTCAGATCCCTGCTGAAGAAAGAGCGTAACGTCCTGCTCCAACCAGTCAAGCCGAGGCATCCACATCCAAAGCCCATGAAGATCGTCAGCAAGCGCAGAATTCTCATGCCGACTCTGATATTCCAATTGAACACGTAGAGCTTCCTCGCGCAGAAGGACCTGTTCTATTTGATTCAGATGCAGAAACTGACGAGCTTCTCACAATCTGGAAACACAATCGGCCACACAGGAATCTATTACGGATTTCTGACGATGTTGAAAGACCGATGGATGTACTGCTTGAGCAGCTTGCCGATCAACGGCTTGAAATCGACTTACTCCAACACGAGCTCGAACGACAGAATATTTATGGTGAAAAGTTTGTGAAGAAACTTAAAGAAGTCGAGAAACAGGCAACCGAAGACATGATCTATCATGCCGACTTGATCAATAAGCTCCAACTTAGGATAGGAGCAGAAGAAGTTGCTCTGATCGAATACAAGGCGGAGATGCTTGATCCAAAGAAAGGTATCCCCAAAATTGAGAAGGATCACGAGGAATTGCACAAACTCTTTCTTGAATCAGAAATTCAAACGAAGGCACAACTTCTCGAGCTGTCTGAGAAGATCAGAGAAATGCATATTGACTTCCTGAAGACGTTCATGCCAAGAACTGAAGTCAACCTCCTCGTTACAGAGACGGTAAAGCCTATCCTGGAAAGACTCGCACAAGTGGAAAGGCAAATTCAACGACCTCAAGAGTCCCCTGACTCCGCCCTCCTTCAGAAGATGTTCAATGATCTTCAAGAGCTGAAACGCCGACTTCCTCTCGATGATGCCAAAAAGGGGGAAGAGGATATAATGAAGCGCATCCGAAGGGAAGAGGAAATGATCCCCTCTGTCTTTAATAGGGCTGAAAACAGGGCTGAAGAAATCATCGCAAAGGTTGCTCCTACTTTTGCCTCAGTCGAAGCCAACAGAAAGAGAAGCAGAGAAAGCTCCTCAAATGAGCCAGAACTGAAGAAAAAGAAAATCGACTTCGTTTCAACTCTAAAGGAAGGTCAGAAGCTTGAACACTATTTCAAGAATGGATTGATGGTATCACATCTGGAAAAGTTTGAGCGACCAGACAAATGGATACCGTCAGAGTTGAACGACTGGTGGGAGAAAACCAAGAAATGCTACACCAAATGGATGATTTTTGCAAACATCCTAAGTGACAGGGATTATAGGAATGACGCTTGGAAGTATTTTCTACTGCAGTTGGAAGAACGAGACTTAGTTCTTCAAATGCAAGATGCTCAGAGAAAATATGGAAAAAACATTCCTGATCCTCAGAAGAAGTTTGTGACTCCACTAAGGATCAAGAATGGAGTCGACAGAGACAGGATCAAGAAAGAAGTCAGAGCCTTATGCAAGATTTGGAATATTATTCCAGACTTCAGGGACGGCAGACAGATCTGGGAAGCAGTTTTCAATCTCTACAATCAAAAACCGTGAGTCGTTTGGATGTCCTCTGTATTGTTCTTTTCCATTTTCAAGTTGTAACTTAGACTGATGGCTTATCAGTCTTTTATTAATGTAAAGAACTTCTTTTTGATCTCAACCTGAAGACAATGACTCTTTGTCCAGGCTCTGATTATGTTTTTTTGTCTTCTCCTTGTTTTGTTTTTAGAACTGTTTCGTTCTTAACTCTAAGTACAAGTTTTTAGGTTCTATTGTTAAGGGGGAACTGTTTTCACCCCATGTTTAGAACTTGTACTCGGAGTTCAGTCTTTTTGCTGTCTAGAACTGCTATGTGGTTTTGGCATCATCAAAAAGGGGAAAATTGTTGGGAACCTTGTGGAATATCCTAACCCTTGTTTAGATGATACCAAAATTCATAGGACTTAATTGTAATAGACTATAATTGTTTTGAACTCAAGTGTTAGAGTTCGTTTCTAGTTTAGCTTGCGGTGTCGAAGACTGAAGAACGAAGGACTGAAGACTGAAGACTGCAGAGACCAACTGAAGTATCAGTTGAATAATCAGTTGAAGACTGATTACTTAATGCGCGCAAAGGATTGATATTAAAGTCAAGTATCAGTTGAACATTCCTCCTAGGACTGATCTTCCAACGTTCAGAGGAAGCCACGTACTCACAAAGTACAGCCGCATTAAATGCAGAGATCTCAGGATCTTATCTCTGCAGAGGTCATTCCTATCTGGTGGTTACTTTTCAGAGACGACACATCTCCTGTCCATCAAAGAGAGCCGTTTCCACTCAGACAATGAACCTCGAAGATTGAAGCCTCAGCCCAAATTCGAATTGCTCTCCAACGGAAGAAATCTTGAGGACGATTTACGCCAACGGATCTATTCAAGAGTTCTCCTACGAATAGCGCTCGAGCATCACTTCAACCTTCACCGATTCAACGACATAAGCTGAAGCTCTGCCGAAATTGCTACTTAGCCTTAAGCTTAAACTCCCCAAATCTTGAATCGAAGAAGAGAATTCCAAAGCCAAAATCAGTCACTGCTGATTACATACATTCTCTTAGACCTTAGGCATAACTCTGTTCACCCAGAAGCCAAAGGTCAAACTTGCTTCAAAGAACTTGTTCTTTGTAAGTATAGTTGGCACTCGTTCAAACCTCCCCCCATAAGAGTGTTTTGAGTGATTCGGAGGTCAGAAGGGTTTTCTGACTCTGAGAGTCTTAGCACGGGTTGTGTTAAGCAAGGGAAATCCGACGCGAGTGAAGCGTGGGTACTGGAGAAGGGTTTTCTTCAGTGTACGGTTGTGTGCACCAGGCAAGCACATGGTTTGGTTTGCAGTGCACCTGTTAAGCACTTGCGGAGTGGATTGTTGGTCTGATCAACCAACCGTGGATGTAGGAAAGGGTTTTTTCCGAACCACGTAAAAGTCTCTGTGTTGTTTACAGCTTTCAGTTTTACATTCTTACTTGTGTTATTTCAATTGATAAACTGAACACTGACTAACTGCAAAGAGAAACCATAACCAACAACTTGCTCCACCGAGGCTATTTCGAAACTAAGTTTAATTTCCGCTGCATATGATATCAGTCTGACTGATCTATTTTCTGATAGTCAGGAAGAGTGTTATCATCTCTGTTTTAGCAAACTCGACTGAAGCCCTTACCTGCATCAGTTAAGTTCCAGCAACTTAACTGGTAACTCTTTACTGAAGAGCTTTCAGTATCAGTCGACAACTTTGTTTGGTCAAAACTGATTTCAGTAAAACAGGCGTCTTTGTTTGCATGCAAAGTTTCGTTTTGATCTCTGACTGAGATCCCTCTATTTGAGGATTGATTGAAAAATAGCCCATAGGTGTATCCCCCCCCATACACCTATTCGAGACCCTCAGGACCTAACAATATCACCAACAATCTCAAGGAAATCATTAATAAAATCCTGGGTGAAATGCCACACCCCATCATAGAAGTAATCAGCAACAGAATGTCCGAGCAAATCTAGAATATAATGAGGAACCCTGCATTTCTCAGAAATTCTGTAACCCAGCCAGTCATCACACTAGAAATTCATGGTCGTGCCGTCACCAATATAGCTGTAGGAATTCTCCACCAAATCACTTACTTCTTCCTTGAGACCAAGCCAAACCGACGAAGAGATCGAATCACATCTCACTTGGCTGAAGGTATCCAAGTATCGATCCTGCAAAATCAAAAACCCGAAACCCTTACCACAGATAAGCTTCCACGCCATCTTCATCAAAAAACACTTATTCATTAAGGAAAAGGAACGAACGCCAAGACCCCCCTCCTCTTTGATGGCACAAACACAGCTCCAGCTCACCGAATAAGAAGGTGTCTTTCTAACATCACCCGTCCAAATGAAATTGCGGCACTTATCATCCAAATATTTCAGCAAAGATCTAGGTTATTTATACACCATCATAGAATGCGTGATAGAACTCTGAATGACCGACTTAACCAGACAAAGACGACTTGTCATAGATAGAAGCCGCCCACGCCATCTAGAAAAATTGGCTAAAATCCGATCATGTATCGGTCTGAAGTAGGAAGCACAGACACGCCCATCAAAGATCGGAACCCCCAAATAAGAAAAGGGGGCCACACCCTTCACAAACTTCAGTTCTCTCAGAATTGAACGCTTAGTCACAATATGAACTTTAGCAGATAAATATGAGACTTATCACTGCTACAGGTCTGCCCAGAAATCCAACTATAGTAATCAAGAATCTTCTTAATCGTCTTCGCCATGTATTCTCAATTACATAATATTAAAAGATCATGTATTCTCAATTTCTTCCGACATCATTACATTCTATCTATTTCCAAAAATTCTTTTTAAACACAATTATGCCATTAGCACGCAAACCAAAGACACCTTCAATTGTGCAAAAGTTACATAGATATTCTCTGTTTCAAATTATATTGAATCACATTGTTTCCTTCGTAGCGAATCAGTTCTCATCCTCAAAATCGAACAACGAGAAATCTTCTCGAAGGGTATACACTCTGTGGACACCACTTTTTTCTTAGAAATCAAAGAGCACGATAAAATAACTGGCAAGGATTGAGAAATTGGGGTTTTTGTCTATATCGCGCAGAGAGAGAGAGAGAGAGGAGTGTGTAGGTGTGGATGCACGGAGAGACAGAGTCACATCGCGCAGAGAGAGAGACCAAGAGAGGAGTGTGTAGGTGTGGGTAGTTTTTAAATTTTAATCCTAGGGGCAGTTTAGTCATTTAACATAAAAAGTGGATTTTTTTTAAGTTTTTATTTGAGTGGGTAAATTTAATTTTACTAATAAAAAGTGGGTACTCTCATGTATTAACTCTAATAATTTTATGAGACTTCGTCAATTAGAGTCACATAATATATTTTTTATTTGACTTCATTTTAAATGGTAAAATAAATTTATAATTAAAAGAACTATGTATCACAACATATAAATATTTTATTAAATTAATTGGATAGTACATTGTTGATTTATTGGAAGTAATTAATTAATTAATTAATTCTATATTATGCTTTATTGTATAAAACTAAAAAAGATCAAATGATTTTGTTTTTCTATTTCTTATAAAATCAAATCAACCAACTTTGGTACGAATTATTACTCAGAATCTTGTTTTGACTCCAAACAATATGATGCTCACAAGTTAGAACAGGTTTATCAAGGTCTAAACGAGATGAGGCTAGTAATTTAATTTTGATATTTTAAGCTCCAAATGAGATGATGCTTATCACTTAGTTCTGGTCTTTCAACCTCCAAATGAGTGATGCTTAGAACTACTTACGAGCTCCGGACGAAATTAATATTGCTCACAAGTCAGTTCTTATCTTTCAAGCTACAAATAAGATGATGCTAAAAAAATTAATTATATTTTTTCAAGCTCCAGATGGTGATATTGTAAGTCATGTCATATTTCAAGTTTAAGACGAGATGATGATTAAAAATTTGACATACAAAAGTCTAATCTGATATTTCAAGCTACAGTCAAGACGATGGAAAAAAAGTAAAAATGTAAGATTCGGATTAGATGATGTTCACGTATAAGATATGGTTTTAAATTTTACCTGTTAATTTTTAAAAATTATATTTCTATAAAATTAGTAAATCTTTTATATATACGATTAAAACAAGAAATACGATGTATCAATCCCTCATCATAACCTATGTCAAATTTACATATATTGTTTTCTTTTTATTTTTCAAAAATCATCAACCCCACATTAATTTTCTTTTTTTCTTTTTTTATCAAAGTTCATCAAATGAAAATTTATATAAAAAGACAATCCATTTTAACTCTTAATAAAAAAATTAACATAAAACTAGTAAAAATTGTTGATATTATTATGGTTTGAATTGTAAAATTAGTTAAAATATAATTTTTATAAAATTTATTTCATATGCTATTACTATAAATAGTACTCCCTCCGTCCAGTAAGAGTATATCACATAAGGGATGGTGCGAGTTTTAAGAAAATGTTAGTAGAAAAAGTGTTGAGTGGAAATGAGTGGTTGTGGTTGAAGTAATTGTGATTAAAAGGAGAAAGTGGGGTCATGTCCCAAAATGAATGTGATACACTTTTATGGGACAGACGAAAATGAAAAATATGATGCACTACAGTAAATATCAATAGCAAGGTTTTATATACATACATTTAATAATAATAATAATAATAATAATAATAATAATAATAATAATAATAATAATAATAATAATAATAATAATAATAATAATAATAATAATAATAATAATAATAATAATAATCAACAAAGGCTTTATGGTTCAATGTATTTTATGTGTTTGTGTTTTATCTAATAACTAGTACGACCATTCGTGCGATGCACGACGAACATCGAAATTAAATAATATATTTAAATAAATATAAGTAATAAACAAATTAAAATATAAATTTTAAATTTTGTATAAAGCGTAATGATAATTATTTTTATTAAATAAATTTAAAAATTATTTGATAATAAAAATTAGCACTACACATTATTATTATAGAGTATTATGCATCATAATAAATAAGTGAATATTTTCATATACAAATATAAATAAGAATTCATAAAACTTTAATAAAAAAAAGAGAAAATAAAATATGTTTAACATTTTCATTATTTATTCATTTTAAATTTATTTTTGATGATTTTTATAATATGTTAAATTTAAGATGTATATTAAATATTTTTTTCATTAATTAAATTTGACAATGTTTACAAAAGAATTAAAACAAAAAAAATAGTGGAAATGATGGCGGAAGAAGATAGGAAAAAAGAGAAGAAAAAACGCCCTTTTTATATATTATATAGATTGTAGATCTTTGATTAAATTAAACAGAAGACATACACCTAACATAATAATTTTGGGCATTATAAAAAAGCATAATAATTCTGGACTCTGATTCAACTTATATAGCGTTATTAGAAGCCCATCATTGTTTGTATTAGGAATTAGAAGCCCATAATTAAATACAAGTAAAATGAAAAAAAAACAATACTCATGAAAAAGGAACCGTGAAAGCCCTACACTATTTTATCCTTTTCAATACAGTCGCCGCCTACATTATCCTCTTCTTCTTTTATGCGGTCTTTTTTTTTCCTACAGTTTCGTCTCTCTCTTTTTCTTCACCTACTTCTTTCATCTTCTTTTGTAAAATAATTTCACCATCCTCTTTTTAATTCCCATAAACAACAGTGGTGAAATTATAATTTTCATAATTATGTAAAGTTAAATGCGTCGATAGTCGCAGATCATTGGAGTGAATGCGTTTAAATAGCAGTTGCAGTAGTATCGGAGATGTAGCACCGCCTCTTCTTCTTCTCTTTTTCTTTTACTGAATTTATCTTCTATTCAATTTGCACATTTTTTTCTTAGTTAATAGGAGAAAAAGAAGAAGATTCGAGAAAAGTTCTTTATGCAATACACAATCGTTTCAATTGCTTCAGTAGATCAACGATATTTCAATTAAGAAAACCATCTTCTCTTCTGTTAAGAAGAAGAGGAAAAAGCAGATTCAAGATTTTGAATGAAGAAATTTCTTATTATATGTGAAACAAATTTGTTCAATTGCTTGTCTTGTCATTTCTTTAGTGATGAAAATTTAGAATTAATTTTGTTTGTGTGGTTGCTGAATTAGTATTGTAATTCACGTTTTATGTCATTTTATTTTTTCAAAGGTGCTTGAAATTTTGAGAGAAAAGCTGAATTGTTGTTAAAGTTCACGTTTTTTCAAATATGCTAAAATTTTGGAAAAATAACTGCTAGAAATTTGCCGGGAAATTATGACCGTTGAACTGGTCTTTTATATTATATATAGATATAGATAATCAACAAAGGCTTTATGGTTCAATGTATTTTATGTGTGTGTGTTTTATCTATTTTTTTTCACGATTTCTCTTTTACCATTTGTACTATTTTTGTGTTTTTTTTATCATTTATCTTTTTCACTTTGTAATTAAATCTATAATAATAATAAATAAAAATATTTTTACCATTTTCACTATTCTGTATTTTTCTTTTTACTTTATAAATAAAGTCTATAACAAATTTTATTTACAAAGTAAAAAGATTTTTTTTGAAAGAAATATATAAAACGCAAAAAGAAAGGTAGAAGATAAATTAAAAAAAAATTGCAAAGAAAAACACAAAAAAGAAAAAAGGCCTGTAGTGGATTTCGAATCCAAATTCAGCACTGATGAGGAGTAATATATGCAGAGCAGAGGAATCAACCTGAACAGAGGAACCGTTCGGGTCAGAGGAACTATCTACATCGGAGGAAAGGACTCAGTCAGAGGAATGAGCTTAGCCAGATGAATGAACATAGTCAGCGGAATCGCTGAAGTAAGAGGAACCGCTTTACTCGGGAAGCACCAGAGCAGAGGAATCGCCCGTTTACAGGCGATATTACCACTATACCCCCGACCACGCGGGGAGCATGTCCTTTAGGCTGAAATTACTTTTTTACCCCTAGCATGTATTCTATAAATACCCATGCACCTGTATATTGTAAGACACGTTCTCTCTTAATATCAGAAGCAGACTTTCTTTTGTGCTTGAGCAATCCAACTCTTTCTCTCACTTCTTACGATCAAACACTAGGTAAAATTCGTAATTTAGAATTAGGTGTTGATAAGATACTTTATCAATTGGCGTTGTCTGTGGGAAGGCTATGAGTTTAAGGCGTGAGTCCAACTCGCGCGCATGCAGATCTGCAATTGCGCGCGGATTTGTGTGCGCAAGCCCCAATTCGTCCAATGATCTGAGTACTTAGGTGGATTCGGGGCAGTAGATCCACTTCTTCTGTTCTGATCTGCTTGAAAATTTACAAATCCATGGGTTTTATCGTTTTCTCGCATGTGCATGTTTGGAAAGTGGGTGAGATCGAGAATTGGGTGTTGATCTATGTTTATTTTCCATGCTGTCATGATAACTGTGTGCGACTATCATGTTTTCTCGTATGATCTGTGTTATTTTCCATATCTAATGTGTTTTGCTAACGATCTCATGGTTGTTTCTTTGTTTACACTTATTTTTGGATTTTCTGGGTAATTCCTTGGGTGATCCGTTTCTTCTGTTGAGTTCGAACTTGAATCTAAGGAGAAATCTCTGTTATTCATCTTCCGTGTCTAGATCTATGCCCTGGGTTTATTTCCTGGTGCATAGATGTATTTGGGTCGGGAATTCATAATGGTTTCTAAACCAGCACGTGGAAATTCATAATGGCCTTCGCACCAGTATTTGGGATTTCTTAAATCAAAGATTTCCCTCATAAAAGGTGGTTCGATCTGTCTTTTATTGGGACCTTTCTCACATTTTTTACATGTAGGTACCATGGACTCTGCTGATGTTCGCCGCGCTCTCAAGAATGATTTCGACAACACTGGGCTCAACTTTGCTGCCCTCACTGAAGTGCCCATGTCTCTGCTAAGCAATCTGTCGGTCAGCGCTGTCTTCTCTACACCGCCGGGTTTCCCCAACATCTCCACTACCCAGCTTCGGGATGGAACATCACTCTCCAGAGATCTGCTCTGGTTACTGCTGGGTCCGAACACAAGGCCTAGCCCCCACGTCTGGTGGTGGGCCGCTAAACTTCACTCTGGCGGAGCAACTGATGGCTCTGCTGAACTACACTGTTGTGCGTCAGGCACTAGGTGGCCCACTCGCACCAACTGTCCCTGCGACCGCCCCTGTGACGGGAAGGCCTGACCAACAGGGCACTGGGCTCCTACCTCACACTGCTCTGGAGGTAAACGAACCACTTACCGCCAAACAGCCCGCACTGCCCAAGGAGACACAGAAGCTCCCCGCTGACAGGGAACCGGAGAGGAGGCCGGAAGGGAGCCGCACGGTACTACGCAGCATCGTTCGAAGGGAAAGGGTGGGCGAATCTGATAGCCATTCCGCTACCCCTATTTTTGAAGGAGAAAAACCAAGAGAAATTGCAAGACTGAAGAACCAGGTGTCACAGCTAAAGAATCAACTCAGGGATCTGGAGGATATTCTGAGGGAAAAGTCTCAGAGGACTGAAAATTCGGGAAGGTCAGAGAAATACCGCAGAGCAGAGAAATCGTATCGATCAGAGAAGTCCCATCGGACTGAACGGTCAGAGGAACCAGAGCAAGAGTATACCTCTGGCAGGCACGAACACAAAGGCCACAAACGCCACAAACGCCACCATGCCCATGATTCGCCGAAAGACAAAAGGGAACATGGGAGATACAGGAGTGCAAAATATGCTAAGACGTCAAGAGCCAAGACCACTAACAGCCGTAGCCCGTTCTCTGCGGATATCATGGCGGATGTTCTGCCAAGGAACTACAAGCCTATCTCGCTTGATTATGATGGTACCACTGATCCCGAGGTACACCTCAACCGGTTCGAAGGACTGGTCACACTACATATGTACTCGGAGAGAATCAAGTGCCGTATATTTTCCACCACTCTGTCTGGACCAGCCCAGCTTTGGTTCAGAACGTTGCCCCTAAACTCTATTCATTCTTTTGAGGACCTTCGGACACGCTTTGTCAGACAGTTTGCAAGCTCGCGGAGGGTGGGAAAATCAGCCATCTCTTTGATGGATTTAAAACAAGATCAAAATGAAACACTACGGGAATACACTGCCCGGTTCAACCTCGCTGCTCTGGAGGTGCCAGAGGTGGAGTCACAAATCAAAAATTGCGCGTACGTCAGAGGGTTGAAGCTCGAACTCTTCTTTGACGAATTACAGATAAGACCGGCCAGGGATTTTGATGACATCATGGCAAGGTTACCGGGGTACTTACAATTGGAAGACGCCCGAATGGCACGAAAAGCTGAAAACGACAAACTTAGGCCAGGAGGGGCGAGGCTGCATCAGAACAGAACACTAAGAATCAAGAGTGGGTACCCTTCAGAGGATTGCCCCTAGGGTACTTCCTCCTCAGACGGAGGCACCACCCCACCAACAGCGCATCGTGAACGAGGTCAACCGCTTCACTGAATACACTCCCCTGAATAAACCACAAGAAGAAATCTTCCATCTGATTAAGAATCAGTCGTTTTTCCGGGCACCAAGCACTTATAGGGACGGACAGCCACAACAGGGGCCCAACAACAAATTATGTGAATACCACAACGCCTACGGGCATTACACTAGATATTGAGGACACCTCAAGCATCAACTGGAGTTCTTAGTGCGCCAGGGCAACTTGGACCAGTTTATCACCAGAGGGAATGAGGGTCAGGGTCAGCCACCCCAGGGAAACAACCACAGACAAGTTCAAGGGAATGATCGGGATCGACGCCCGGAGTAAAACCGCGATCAACATAGAGGGGCCGTGCAGGGTCGGGCACCTTCCCACCTGCCCAGAAGGGAAGTGCACATGATTTTCGGCGAGAATGGGATACCAACTTCCAATCGGGCCAAGAAATAAGTCGTGCGGGCGGTAAGGTCAGGGTATTATCCCAAACAAGTAATGGAGATCACAGGCTTAGTGCGCCAGGGCAACTTGGACCAGTTTATCACCAGAGGGAATGAGGGTCAGGGTCAGCCGCCCCAGGGAAACGACCACAGACAAGTTCAAGAGAATGACCGGGATCGACGCCCGGAGAAAAACCGCGATCAACATAGAGGGGCCGTGCAGGGTCGGGCACCTTCCTACCCGCCCAGAAGGGAAGTGCACATGATTTTCGGCGAGAATAGGATTCCAACTTGCAATCGGGCCAAGAAACAAGTCGTGCGGGCGGTAAGGTCAGGGTATTATCCCAAACAAGTAATGGAGATCACAGGTGCAGCGGACGAGCCGGTCATTACTTTCAGGTCAGAGGACCTGCGAACGCTCATGTACCCCTACGATGATGCACTGGTTTTTACGGCAGATATAGCATCTTGCATTGTACATGGCGTTTTTGTGGATTCAGGGAGTGCGGTGAATATTCTATACTTGGAATGTTTACAGAATATGGGGATTGAAGCTAGTATCGAGCCCACGAACGCTCCTCTATTCGGATTTGGGGGGGCGAAAATCGTCATACCGCTGGGGTTCGTGGAGCTAACAGTTACCCTCGGCAGAGCGGATGCTTGCAAAACCAGGATGATACGATTCCTGGTGGTAGATATGCCCAAACCATCTTATAATGTGATATTTGGACGCCCTGCTCTGATGGCATTCAGAGCAGTCATTTCAATGTTCCACCTGAAGATGAAGTTCCCCATCGGAGGAGGAAGAGTGGGGGAGGAGTGGGGTGATTAGAAAATGTCAAAGGAATGCCATGTACGAATGCTTACACACTCCTCAGGCCAGAAAAGAGAAAGGGTAACAGAGGGATCGGATACCAGGAAAAGAGAGAAGACGGGTGTTGTCGCTGCTCTGGCAGAAGAACGACAAGAATTGACAGAGGTGTCAAATACTCGGGAAGGTTCAGAGAAATCTACCTTGATAACTATTAACGACGTGTGTAACATGATCGAGCTGTTCCTGTGAAAGGAGGGTTTTCAGACGAAGATCGGGTCATCTATGAATGAAAAAATCAAAGCAGGATTGATCAACTGCCTTTAAAAGAATACGGACGTGTTCACTTTCAGCACAGCCGACCTAAAGGGCATTGACAGAGGGTTGGCGGAACATCACCTTAATGTGAATCCCAATGTAAAATCGATAAAACAGAGAACGAGACATTTTGGGGCCGAGAAAGATGCCGCAATCAGAGAACAGGTCCAGGGATTACTGGATGCCGGTCACATTGAAGAAATACAATACCCGGAATGGATCTTGAACGCTGTGATGGTGGCCAAGAAGACAAATACTTGGCGCATGTGTGTGGATTACAGGGATATGAATGCCGCCTGTCCTAAGGATTATTATCCTCTGCCGAGGATTGATCAACTTGTGGACTCTACTTCGGGCTGTGCGTTGTTATCTATGATGGATGCTTACCAGGGATATCATCAGGTCAAAATGTACAATGACGATATTGCCAAAACAGCTTTTGTCCTATGTTGTGGGGTATTTGGGTGGAAAAGCATGCCTTTCGGCCTCAAAAATGCAGGGGCTACATACCAAAGAATGATGAAAAAAATATTTAAGGAACAACTCTCGAAAAAAAATATATCAGTGTACGTGGATGACATGCTTGTGCGAAGTGTCAGAGCGGAGGATCACGTCTCTGATCTGGAGATAATTTTCACAGTCATCCGAGAAAATAGGCTCATGCTCAATCCGGCGAAATGCACCTTCGGGGTCACTACAGGGAAATTTTTAGGGTACAAGGTCACCCCTGCGGGGATCGAGGTTAACTCTGACAAAGTGAAGGCCATCATGGATATGACATCGCCCAGAGGAATCAAGGAAGTACAGACTCTGAATGGGCGTATCACTGCTCTGAGCAGGTTTATTTCACGGTCGACGGAACGGAGCTTTCCATTTTTTAAGATCTTGAGGAAGGGGACCAAATTTCAATGGGATGCGGAATGTCGAACAACTTTTGACGATCTCAAAGTGTACCTAGCGGAGCTCCCGACTCTGACCAAACCCATTTCTGGGGAAGTGTTATACTTATACATAGCGGTGGGAGAGGAATCAATCAGCTCCGTCCTTATCCGAGAAGAGGGAAGTCACCAAAAACCAATTTACTTCATCAGCCGGGTGATTCAAGGGCCCGAATTAAATTACTCAGAGATTGAAAAGGCTGCCCTGTCAGTTATGGTCACAGCTCGGAGATTAAGACCTTACTTCTTGTCCCATCGTGTGGTGGTTCGAACCTCGTTACCGTTCAAACAGGTACTGGAGAGACCAGACCTCTCTGGGCGCATGGTGAAATGGGCTGTGGAATTAGGGGAGTATGATGTGGATTACGAGCCGAGGGTAGCCATCAAGGCCCAAGCCCTTGCAGATTTTATCCAAGAAACTACTCGTTGTCCTGTGCAAGAATTTTGGATAGCCTTCGTGGACGGATCCGTTACAAAAGAGGGATGTGGGATCGGGGTGTATGTCGTCTCCCCGAGTTCGGAGGTATATCAATTCGCAATTAAGTTTACTTGTAAAATGTTCAATAATGAAGCAGAATACGAGGCTGTGGTCAGGGCAGCGCACATTTTATCAGAGCTGAGGGCTGAATGTGTCATCATCAGAACTGACTCACAATTGGTGGCTCAGCAATTTTCGGGAGGATATCATGTTAAAGAAGATCGGATGGGGGCATATCATAACAAAGTCATCAAAATGAAGAAAAAATTTATGGAATTAAGAATAGAACAGATCTCCCGGGAGGAGAATACCAAGGTGGATTTGTTGGCACGGGTTGCCAGTGCAGTGGAACAGACGTGGAGTGATGAGATTACGCTGCTCTGCGATACCAGAGAAATGGGAACTTCCCAGGTTTTTGCGCTGGAAATCCGGGATGATTGGCGGGCTCCAATTATACATTTTCTCATAACAGGGGAACGATTAAGCAAAGAATCCAATCAGAGGGCTCGATACGAGAATTATTTCTTGATCAACGATCAACTCTACAAACGTTCATTCGCCCACCCCTTATTGAAATGTTTATCTCTTGAGGAGGCTAATTTTGCTCTGACAAAGATTCATGCAGGTTGCTGTGGCGGGCATACAGGATTCAGAGATCTTATATGAAAAACCATCCGGGCAGGGTTCTATTGGCCAACCATCACTAAAGATGCCAGAGAATTCGTTCGCAAATGTGAGGCTTGACAGAGGCATGTCGGAAGGATCAACGTTCCAGGGGAGACTATGGGAGTTATGTATTCTGCTTGCCCATTTGACAAATGGGGCATAGATATCGTTGGGAAATTGCCTACGGCACTAGGGGTAAGTGTTTTCTCATCGTGGCGGTAGATTATTTCTCCAAATGGGTAGAAGCCGAAGCTGTGTCAAAGATTGATGAAGGAACGATCGAGCGATTCATCTGGCAAAACATATGTTGCCGATATGGAGTCCCTAGAATCATCGTATCAGATAATGGAACCCAATTCACATGGCAGAGGATTGCCGACTTTTGCGATTGCATGGATATAACGCAACGCTTCGTTTCCGTGGCAAATCCGCAAGCAAATGGGCAGGTCGAGTTGGCGAACAGAATAATTTTCGAAGGAATCAAAAAATGGCTAAATCAGAGCATAGGGAAATGGGTCGAGGAGCTGGATACTGTACTCTGGCCTATCGCACTAGCCCGAAGACAGCAACCGGAGAAGCACCATTCACTCTGGTGTATGGATCCAATGCAGTGATACCAGCAGAGGCCAGATTGGAGTCGTACCGAATAACAACATACAACACAGAGCAAAATTCAGAACTCCGCCGAGCAGACCTAGACCTTGTGGAAGCGCAGAGGGATGAAGCCCAGGTCAAAGCAGCGAAATATAAGAGCATCATCAAGGCCGGATATGACAAGAGGATCAGAGCACGAAAGCTATCCAAGGGCGACCTAGTTCTCAAGAGGGCTGACGCTTTGAAGCCAGTAGGCAAGTTCGAACTGAAGGAATATTAAATTGAATTAACGTTTCGCTTTGCCCGATGATCGTTTCTTGGTTATTATTAATTTATCATACAACGATTAATCTTAAACATGCTCCTATGAATTTAACAGCTGCACATAGGTGTTAGGAATTAGTTACTTGTGAAGCGGATGCAGAGGTCGTTGATGATCGTATCGAAAGACTCCAGTTCTGATCTTCTCGACTGTATCCCGCTCAGCTTTCACTGTTGGATGGACAACGAGCTATGAAAGTCCCAAGCTAGAAATCACCCACGTTTCATGCGCCTCATTTCTGCTCTCAAAACCCTAATAATTATCAGTGTGTGTTTCCTGAGAGATGACAGCTATATTATATAATACAGAACAGAGGAGGGGGCGCCAGTTACTAGGCCTGGGCGATTTCTAGCCCTACTTGGGCTAGGAGACATTGGGCCAGTCCAGGGACCAGATACAAGGAATAAAGATGGGCCTCAAATAAATTAATTTATCTATGGTCAGCCCAGACCAAAATTAATTTATAAATATCAGTTCATTCCACTAGAGAACCGATATTGACTTACCCCTTTATTGTCGGTGATGAGTCGGGGCTTGTATTTAGACTTATTAAATCCTCGTATTTAAAACATCCGACATCCATTAATTAATTATAGCTCTGACAGCCTTAATTAATTAATCTCTTTGTAATCCTTAAGCAGTACCACTCAAACCTTATTATTGCGCCTGAATTTAATCAACCTGCAGGGTTTAGCACAATAAATATTATTGAGCTCCTTAAGGGGATGTCATTATCCTATACGGATACGAGTACTAATACAGATGATCAAATATCATATATTAACCACTATCACCCAAGATACAGAGTACTCAAGTTACTATATAACTCTCGCTCATAGTAAGTCAAAGTGATAAGCGAATCAACATATATATCTGAAATCTTATTAGTATTAAGATCTTATAAGTTACCGAGATCTTGATTCTTCACTTAAGTCAAATAGAAGAATACATCTCACTGTGGTCCTATCAATACGTTATGACGTACCAGTATAGAAGTAGTCAAGACAAACTACTTCCATCTATACTGGTGAAGCATGAAATCTTACCCTAATTAAGAAAACGATAAACGAGACAAGATGTACGTGGTTCGATCATAAATGATCTACGTCCACGGGAGTTCTTCGTTGGTTTCACTATACTTTGAGAGAGTATTTACATATTACAAGTGTTGCTCAGTAATAAATCATTCCCTCTAATGCTAATGCTAACCTTCTATTTATAGATGTGATAGTAAACCCTAAAGGCCTTAGGCCCATGAGCTTTGATAATTGGGTTTAGGCCCTTTAAGGCCTTAATACACTTTAGTCCTGATTTGACCCATCTGCGCTGTCCTTCGTTGCCCGTGTTGAGTAGTTCCTTGAGCTGCGCAGGAAAGTCTGCACCGCTAGGTCCCTTCGTCTACGCTGCCAAGTTCGTTTCTTCGTCTACGCTGCCAAGTCCATTTCTTTGTCTACACTGCCGAGTCCGTTTCTTCGTCTACGCTGCCAAGTCCAGCTCTTCGTCTACGCCGCCAAGTCCAGCTCTTCGTCTACGCTGCCAAGTCCGGCTCTTCGTCTACGCCGCCAAGTCCGGCTCTTTGTCTATGCCTCCAAGTTCTGGCTCTTTGTCTACGCTGCCGAGTTCTGGCTGTGTAGCTCTTTGTCTACGCTGCCAAGTTCTGGCTGTGTAGCTCTTTGTCTACGCTGCCAAGTCTAGTTCTTTGTCTACGCTGCCAAGTTCTGGCTGTGTAGCTCTTTGTCTACGCTGCCAAGTCCTGGCTGCGCAGCTCTGCTCTGGCCACGCAGCTTTGCTGCCCTGTTCTGGTCTGCGCTGCTCTAGCTGCGCAGCTCTGCACTTTGGCCAAGACTGATTGACTCTTCGTATTCATTTGTTAGTAAGTCTTTTTAATTAGACCTGCGCTCGTTAGTTCCTTTGATAATAATAACAATAATCAGGTAAAGTAGATTTAAACTACTAAGCACAGCGCTGATGAGTATTCCAGTCCTCATCAGCTACTCCCCCTAGTCTGGTTGAACTGTGTCTTCTTTGTTCAACCAGTGATGCGTGATATAGAGTCGGCGCTGTGCTGCTCACCCGAGTAGGGTCCAAGTGTTTTCTAGCCCTGTAATTCATCCCGAATCGAGTACTTGTAAGCTTGCAAAATAATCAATGATAGAATAGTACATCCCTGCCAATTTGTCAACACAAAAATATCCCAACTCTGTCAAAATATTTAGAATAACAACAAGAATAATAAGAGTGAAGCAACTCCCTTTCGAACGTGCTCGTTGAGCCGCTTTTTGATTATTATCAATGTGCTCGTGCTAAGGCAGCTCCGGGAGCTTTGTACTTAGGCAGCTCTAAATTTCTTAGGCGGCGAAATTCCCCGAACTTCTCAAACTTCAAAGCATAATCCCCTAATTCATCAAGAATTAACATAATGAAAATAGATAACTTAGCTTCCTCTTGTATTAGTGTTTATCAACGCCGGAAATTCAGCGCAGGCGATGAGATGGACCGGTATATGGCATTGATCTGGTGAAGAACAAAGAATGCGCCGCAGCGCTGGTGAAGAGCAAAGCATAACATCACAGCGCTGGGAACTTCGTTGTATCAAGATCAATAATTCCCATAGAGTTGAGACGCTAGAGTAATTTGTTTGGCTTGGTGATCATAAAAACTGAGACTTTGTCATCCCAGCTAGTTCATCTCAGTGGTGGGTGTGAGTTGCCGACGACGTGATTTAGATTTCGAAAGGCGACATCTTCGTATGTCAAGGAGCTCTGAAGCTGAGAGTGCATCTTCAATAATATCAGCCCATCTTCATCACGAGCGGCGACAAAGGAGAGAGGCGACGTTGGCTTCGTTGCCGAGCAGGAACAAGCGAGGAAGGCGGCGCTGCCGAGCAGCATCAAGCGAAAGAGGCGGCGCTGCCGAGCAGCACCAATCGAGAGAACAAGTGAGCGAGGCGGCGCTGCTGAGCGGCGACAAGCGAGAGAGGCGGCGCTGCTGAGCAGCACCAAGCGAAAGAGGCGGCGCTGCCGAGCAGCACCAAGCGAGAGAACAAGTGAGAGAGGCGGCGCTACTGAGCGGCGACAAGCGAGAGATGCGGCGCTGCCGAGCAGCACCAAGCGAGAGAACAAGCACGAGCCCCTTTCCCTTAGGTTTTGAATTTTTTTATCCCTAAAAAATAGGATATAAGAGGTGATGGGGGTATACACCCCCTACTCCCCTCCCCCCAGTGTCGTGCGCGTACTTTAGAAGTCAAGCACGATTGTTGAAGACCTGGAAGAGCTAAGAAGGTACCCGAGTAGGGCTGAAAAGTCGGTGCCGAGGAGTAAACCGAGAGAGCGATTGAGTTGCCATTTAAGGCTCATCCCTTGTCAATTAGGCATACATGATTCCCTGCACTTGTTAAATAAGAACTTGTCGATCTTTGTAAAAATAGTAAAGACAAAGTATTTCAGCGCTGCAGATGAACTAAGATAAAAGAGAGTAGTTTTTCCTTTAGATTATTTTGATGTCATCAATGATGACTAACTTAAGGCTCAAGTATCCGCAGAGCGGCTGAGTTGCCATTTAAGGCTCATCCCCAGTCTAACTTTCGCGGCTTATGATATTTCTGCGCGGAGCATAGACATTGAGGCCTTCGTCGTGCAATTAATGCCTTGAATTGTGCAATTGATGCCTCGAAGTTTTGCAATTAATGCCCCGAAGTTTTGCAATTAATGCCTTGAATTTTTGCAATTAATGCCCCGAAGTTTTGCAATTAATGCCTTGAATTTTTGCAATTAATGCCTTGAATTTTGCAATTAATGCCCCTGTTTAACTTTCGCGGCTTACAATATTTTTGCGCGGAGCATAGACACTGTGAACTGACAACGACTCGGACATTCTGCGCCGACCGAGATAACTGAGATAACTGTTTTCCCTGTACTTGAAATAGCTGCTCTGACTGCGCTGAGATAGTCACACTGGTTGCGCTGATACAATCGCACTGGCTGCGCTGATATGATCACTCTGACTGTACTAAGATAGCCACACTGGCTGTACTGGGATAGCCGCACTGGCTGCGCTGATATGATCATTCTGACTGTACTAAGATAGACACACTGGCTGCACTGGTACAATCGCACTGGCTGCGCTGATATGATCACTCTGACTGTACTAAGATAGCCACACTGGCTGTACTGGGATAGCCGCACTGGCTGCGCTGATATGATCATGCTGACTGTACTAAGATAGCCACACTGGCTGCGCTGAGATAATTTATGCAATCTGCGTTGCAGATAACTTAGATGAAGATGATTGCACAGGTTGAGCTGACTGAGACGGTCACGATGATAATTTGAGCACTGATTGTACTGAGATAACTGAGATAGTTCCCCCAGCCAAGACAACTGAAATGACTAAGACGGCTGTGCAGGCTGAAATAACTGAAAAAACTAAGATGGCCGTGTAGGCTGAGATAGCCTGTCTTGACTGCGCTGAGAAAGCTCAGATATATTATGAGGCTGATAGCTGCACAGGCTGAGATAGCCTGTCTTGACTGCACTGAGAAAGCTCAGATATATTCTGAAGCTTACAGTTCTAGATCGTAGCTAAGTTACCATTTAAGGTTTTAATATTCGCTACGCGGCTGAGTTGCCGTTAAGGCTCAAATACCCTGCTAAGTTTGTCGAGAAAACACACATGGTGGTGTATATTCCACTCCCCCCTTAGTAACATGTGCATGAGTCAACTAAACATGTTATGTGTATACTTGTGCTTGGTGTCCGTGCTTGTGATGTTAGTGGCAGCGCTGACATGACTATAGTCCCGAAGTAAGTTATTCAAATTATGTTTCAAGCCCTAGGCACAGATGCAGAAGGTGTGCAGCTTTCTACTAGTTAATATGCATAAAGTATGCAGCTTCATGTGCTGAAATCAATTTATATTCCAGCCCTAGGCACATATGCAGAAGGTGTGCAGCTTCCAAGACATAATTATTATTGCATAAAGCCCCGCATAGATAATATAAGTCATACTAAGGTATAACATTTCCTAGTTCCCAATCATATTTTCATGCTTCGATGAAATAGCTTAGATGATGTAGTGACAAGTTTTTGTTCTGCGAAGTACCTGAGTCACCACTTGGTAGTGGATTAGCTTTCAAGTGATGGTGATTACCATATTTGTTCAAGTGTTTTCCTCAAAATATGTTTGTCCTGTGCTGTAAAAATTCTTAGGCACAGACATTAGCAAAATATGAATGCCCCTTAAGATAGGGCTGTGAACTCATTATCATAGAAGATATATGATGGAAGACCTGATTGATAAATCATACATAAAAAAAAAATGAAACCCGACAAGCAAATCAGAGAACCCAATGAACAAAACATCACTATTCTGATAGTCAGAAAATCTTGAAATTCTAGGGTCTGGAAGAATATATATTCAGATTTAAACATAATAAATCCCCTCAATGCCCTCGAAGCCTCGTCGTCAACAGTGAAGCGAGATTCCCAGAGTATAGAATTATCTTGCTATGTGCCTGCAGGAGCGATATGCTGGGCTGCCATTAACTTGGCTTCGGGGCCTTCCCAGTTCATGGATAAATGCAGAGCTGGCTGTGCTGCTGAACAGCGACAAGGGAGAGAGGCAGCGCTGGCTGCGCTGCCGAGCATCGACAAGGGCGAGAGCGGTGCTAGCGGCGCTGCCAAGCAGCGACAAGGGCGAGAGGCGGTGCTGGCTGCGCTGCCGAGCTTCTATGCTGGATTCCGATAGGAGGAATTTGAAATTTCTTGCGATGGAAACTCAAGAACCTGCAATTAATGCCTTCATCCGAGGGGCTTACTGTAAGTAGATCATGTAGAGGTAATTCATTGACAGGCTTCGTGGTATCAAAGACATCAGATATTCCACAAAAATACATTCAACAGAGCTAATAGAAACGTGATAATCATCAAACCAACACCTTCCATTAGTCAATGAGAATACAAATACTTAGCGCTGCACCATCAAAGCAAGGTACAATAGAAAAGCTACTGAAATGTCCTGGCCATTTTGCTATCCCTCTAGACAAGAGATTATTGCTATGAATTCATTATACTTAATGCTTACGATTACTGCTAGGTGCTTTACCAATGCAAACAGATTCATGAGCTAGTTTTGCATGTAGAGCATATTTATCTATTGCTAAGTAAACATCAACGTAAGTGATACCAATGAGTACTTAGAACCCAATGCCAAGAGGACTCCCACCACACAACAATATGCGTCAAAATACCAGCATGAGACACCCGGATTTATGCAGAATTAAAAGTAATTTCGATATTGATGCGGTTGATGCCGATATTGGCAATATTCCTGTTCAAACTAAACACATCAAGTGACTCCCAAACATGGTGCCCCATATCAATGGAGATAAAGCCATTGCTAAGCCAAATCTTCCAATCAAGAACACGTAAGAATCATTTTGAATATCTCACACATTTAATCCACACTCGTATGCTCCTCAGACAAATAATTTTCAAAAGTAAAAATGAAATTAGCAGGTCGAAGAAGGGAATAATCACAGACATAATTTCGGTTCTCATCTCCCTAATGCAGTTCAAAGGGTGATAACATATAGAGAGAGGAGCAGATATCTTAGCTTTGGTATTCATTTTTTCACGAGGCCAATATCCTCTTTTTGCAGAAGTTCCCAATGAAGCTCCCTTTTACCCCGAATTGAAGAAGTCGAACCGATGAAGAAGAGAAGTTCGTAGGGCGCAGCAATGGTGAGCAGAGCATACGAGCCCGGACTGTGACCCTGCCGATGGCGTGGTTGGTTCAAGTGAAAGGGTGACTGATACCATCTCTGCCGAATTTCAGAGCTGACGAGGTGAATTCTTGGTGAGGACAGAGCGGATTTCAGAGCTGCCTTTTTGTTGGATGATGCTGGGCTGCCCTGCTCAGTCCAGCCCGGGGGAACGACAACGGCGAGCTCTGAGGCGATGCAGCCGAACTCTGAGATGTGGAATAGTAATCAGCGGCGAGGGAAAGAGGCAACTGCGCTGCTCTGCTGAACAGCGGCAAGGGAAAGAGGCGGCGCTGGCTGCGTCGCTGAACCGCGGCGAGGGCAAGAGGCAATGTTGGCTGCGCCGCTGAACCGCGGCGAGGGCAAGAGGCAGCGTTGGCTGCGCCACTGAACCGCGGCGAGGGCAAGAGGCAACTTTGGCTGCGCCGCTGAACCACGGCGAGGGCAAGAGGCAGCGTTGGCTGCACCGCTGAACCGCGGGGAGGGCAAGAGGCAACTTTGGCTGCGCCGCTGAACTGCGGCGAGGGCAAGAGGCAGCGTTGGCTGCGCCGCTGAACCAATTTGGTGATGGGGCTCTGTTTCTTCGATTCCCCAATTTTTGCAAAAGGCATAGGCTCTACAGCACTTAAGCGCCGCACTCCAGCTATGATCCAACTAGAAATTTACTGGGCAATCATCGGAAAAGGCAAGAAACTATCAGGGTTTACCCAAAATTTGCAATAAATTGTCGAAAAATTCATATTGAGTGAGGAAATTGGGGGTTTTCCCCTATGCCAAAGGCTAATGATCCGTTATCGCTCCTTGGATCTCAGAGGAATCCGCCCGGTGAAGGAATCTGGGAGATATAAGCGCGCCGTACGACCACAACAGAGTCGACGGCGGCAGCTCGGTCGCGCGCAGGGTCCCTGACTGCCTGTGAGGAGCTTCGTTCGGGTACGACCAGAGAAAAGCGGCGATTTGCCGGCCGCAGAGTGGCTGTGGTTGTCGGTCGTCGATTTACGATGGAGGCTCCGTCCGGCCTCGGGAGAGCGAGGCTGAGATCTTTTTCTTCTCTTAAATCCCGATCTGGGCCTTCAAAATTACAGAAGCAGACTGCCCGAAAAAACAAATCCCAGTTTCTCCCTTCTGTTTTTTCTTTCTCGGTTGCTTGCTCTACATAATAATCTGAAAGAAAATTGGAATCGGGCCCAATCTGGATCCGAATTTTTTGAAAAGATGAAAGTAAATTTGATGAACAGTAATCTCTTCCGATGAACAGTAAACCCTTCGATGAACAGTAACCCAACATCCTAATTTTTTAGAGGCTCGTCGGAACTTACGACGTAGCCCCCGTTTCCCACAGACGGCGCCAGTTGGTGAAGCATGAAATCTTACCCTAATTAAGAAAACGATAAACGAGACAAGATGTACGTGGTTCGATCATAAATGATCTACGTCCACGGGAGTTCTTCGTTGGTTTCACTATACTTTGAGAGAGTATTTACATATTACAAGTGTTGCTCAGTAATAAATCATTCCCTCTAATGCTAATGCTAACCTTCTATTTATAGATGTGATAGTAAACCCTAAAGGCCTTAGGCCCATGAGCTTTGATAATTGGGTTTAGGCCCTTTAAGGCCTTAATACACTTTAGTCCTGATTTGACCCATCTGCGCTGTCCTTCGTTGCCCGTGTTGAGTAGTTCCTTGAGCTGCGCAGGCAAGTCTGCACCGCTAGGTCCCTTCGTCTACGCTGCCAAGTTTGTTTCTTCGTCTACGCTGCCGAGTTCGTTTCTTTGTCTACGCTGCCGAGTCCGTTTCTTCGTCTACGTTGCCAAGTCCGGCTCTTCGTCTACGCCACCAAGTCCGGCTCTTCATCTATGCTGCCAAGTCCGGCTCTTCGGCTACGCCGCCAAGTCCGGCTCTTCGTCTATGCCGCCAAGTTCTGGCTCTTTGTCTACGCTGCCGAGTTCTGGCTGTGTAGCTCTTTGTCTACGCTGCCAAGTTCTGGCTGTGTAGCTCTTTGTCTACGCTGCCAAGTCTAGTTCTTTGTCTACGCTGCCAAGTTCTGGCTGTGTAGCTCTTTGTCTACGCTGCCAAGTCCTGGCTGCGCAGCTCTGCTCTGGCCACGCAGCTTTGCTGCCCTGTTCTGGTCTGCGCCGCTCTAGCTGCGCAGCTCTGCACTTTGGCCAAGATTGATTGACTCTTCGTATTCATTTGTTAGTAAGTCTTTTTAATTAGACCTGCGCTCGTTAGTTCCTTTGATAATAATAACAATAATCAGGTTAAGTAGATTTAAACTACTAAGCACAGCGCTGATGAGTATTCCAGTCCTCATCATATACCGCAGCCTAAACCAATAACTTGTCCTAGAGTTATTTCGGCTGTGATTATATTATATCTCTTAAGGTTATTCCAATTATACGGTCTTCTGTGATCTACAACACACCATATAATCTACTTATATAGAGATAAAGAACATACATATGCAATCATGAACCCAGTCAGATAGGAGATATAATAGTGAATACATGAATCATTGTATACAAGCATAAAACGTTCTTGCTTTCAGTATACAAATCCAACACAAACCCAATTGGGAGGGCCCTTTCATCATCACAGAGGTTTTAGGCGGCGGAGCGTACACATTGTCGGATCCAGACGGCAGAGCTTTCCCAAGACCATGGAATATCAATACCTTGAAGAAATTCTATGTGTAATTTTGTTTCACGAAATATCAAGTTGTAGATCGAATACTCTTTTTCCCCACAAGGGTTTTAACGAGGTTCGGGGCCATGTTATCAATAAAATTGGATGCGGATTTTAGGGAATTTCACGGTGTTGATTCATTTACTTTACTTATTTCATTTCACGTTGCATACTTTACTTAAACATGTTCATGCAGAGCATTGCACATGTCACCAGAGGGGGGAGTAGGGTATATACCCATAATTCATAATTTCAATCCAAATTGCTGTTTAGCAAGTCATGGGGAAGATAAGCACTCAGGGCCAACATCCACTAAAAAGGGAAGAACAGAGGATTCATTTTAATCGTAAGCCGTGAAAGTTGTATGCATCCCCCGGATCATCCATGCTCCGCGCAGAGGGTTACTGTTCAATCTTAAGCCGCAAAAGTTCGATGCATCCCCCGGATCATCCATGCTCCGCGCAGAGGGTTACTGTTCAATCGTAAGCCGCGAAAGTTGGATGCATCCCCCGGATCATCCATGCTCCGCGCAGAGGGTTACTGTTCAATCGTAAGCCGCGAAAGTTGGATGCATCCCCCGGATCATCCATGCTCCGCGCAGAGGGTTACTATTTAATCGTAAGCCGCGAAAGTTGGATGCAACCCCCGGATCATCCATGCTCCGCGCAGAGGGTTGCTGTTCAATCGTAAGCCATGAAAGTTGGATGCATCCCCATGATCATCCATGCTTCGCGGAGAGGGTTACTGTTTAATCGTAAGCCGCGAAAGTTGGATGCATCCCCCGGATCATCCATGCTCCGCGCAGAGGGTTACTGTTTAACCGTAAGCCACGAAAGTTGGATGCATCCCCCGAATCATCCATGCTCCGTGAAGGGTGTCCGTTTAATCGTAAGCCGCAAAAGTTGGATGCATCCCCCGGATCATCCATGCTCCACGCAGAGGGTTACTTTTTATCGTAAGCCACGAAAGTTAGCTGGGTCCCTATGACCAGTTATGCTCCCCGTAGAGCATTCCAGCCAGTACGAGGGAAGCGTCAGAGAAATGCCTAAAGGGAAAGCGTCAGAGAAATGCTCAAGAGGGAGGTGTCAGAGAAGTGCACACGAGGAAGAGGTCAACGCAACGAAGGGCGGAAAAATCGCAAACAATTCCAACAACACATTCAGAGAAACCGCCCAGAGGAAAGTTAACTAGAGGGATCACGAACACTTCGACAAAAAATCAAAGTCCTACTCTCTACAGAGGAAACTATCGTCACGTCTCGGAGTATCGAAATACAGTTCACATCAATTCAAAGACAAGACAACAACAACAGGATAATACGAAAGAGAAATTGATACAGAGCCAGACCAAAAATTGAAGGAGAAGGAAATTACAAGAGGAGTTCATTGATAGTTCGAATGGGATGAAGCTGTACACTATTACCAAATAAAAAATATCATTCAGATGTAGCAAAGTATTCACAAGTTAAAATTTACAAATCCTGACAAAAAGGGAGGGGATAGTAATGACAGCTAGGAGGGAGGAGCAGGGGCAGAGGAGTCCGGAGCCCCAGGGCCAATGGCAGCGTCAGAGGCCTCGGTAGAGGGGCCCCCTTCTTCAAACACCGGCAACGTATCCGAGTCATCCACCTCGCGCAATCGTTGTTCCATGTCCAACAGCTTCAATGCCTCCCTGGTATATTCTTTTTCATTTCTGTACAGGGCAAGGAGCTGGTCCACAGCTGCGGAGGAGGAGGCCGGAGTCTCAAAGGCGGAGGCGTCAAGGCCGGAGGGCAGAGGAGGCTCCATGTTAAATTGCTCAAACCCCCGGGAGCTAGTACCAGCCTGGCCCCTCAGTTGGCCCACGAACCCTGTCAGAGAATTGTAGAAAGCGGGCTGATACTTGGGAGCAGTCGGCATCGGATCAGGACAAACCCCAAAGGCAAATTGAGGGAGGGCTTTCTCCAGAACCGGATACCACCACACAGGCTTCTCCAGGGAATTGGTGGGTATGCTCAGCAGCCTGTTGAGGTCCTCGTCCTTGATATTGTCCATCAAGGCCTCCAAGTCCAAGGCAGCGGCTTGCTCCTTGGACGCCCCCATCATCTCCGCTGTCTTCAGCGCGGTCTCTTTGATTACATGGGCGAAGAGCTAGGTGAACCCCTCCAGATAGTCGGGGGTCCTCTGGAATGCTGCCAGAGTATCCTCCAACATTGTGTCCAGGAACTGCTGGCCCCGAGGAGAGACGAAGAACTCCAGCCATTGGTCCCGGGAACCTAACGCGTAGCCCCGGTTCAGAGCACCTTCGCAAGCCGTCTTCCAGCGGCGCTTGGATTCTCTGTACGTCATCTGATACCGGGCCCGAAACTGCGCCAGGTTCTCGTATCCCTCCTTTTTGGTCCTCTCCAGCTCAGAGGTCAGAGAGGCCTTCTCCACCCCAACTGCTCGATTTGGGCCCGCAGCGCAGCCATATCCGTTTCAGCCTGGCTGAAGCGTTCCACCAGGACCGTGACCTCCTGGTCACGCTTCGTCTGCGCCTCTTTCTCCTTGTTCAGGTCCTTTTCCAATGCATCGTAATCATCGATGCACTGGATTGCCTCACCAACTTGGGATTCCAGCTGCAGGGAGGCAGAGAGAAAATGTTAGAGCAGAGCAATCAAAGGGCAAACACTAAATATTTCAAACAATAAGGTAAGTACAAATGCAGTGTACCTGAATCCACAACTGACCGATGCTGCTGGCCAGTCTTGCCCTCTTCATTTTCTTGGTTGCTTCCCGATCCTTAGGATGGATCTAGGTAAGCAACTTTTGAACGAAATCTCGTCCCTTCATGGATGAGACGGGCTTGGAACCGGAGGCCTCTGTTGCCTCTACAGTAAGGGCAAGAAGATCACCCCTTTCGACATCCACAGAGGTGGTCCCCGTTTCACCTGCCGGTTCTTTTTTCTCCACGAGCTTGCTGCCCTTCTGCAGACTCTCCTTCCTTCTCTTCTCTCAAAGGGCTAGCAAAGCCCCCTTCCTTTTCTTCCTGGTAAACGCAGGAGTAGGGATGTCTTGGACTTCCTCGGGAGCGGGGACATCTTCAGAGATGTCCACTACAGGGACAGTGTCACGACCGGTCTTAACTAAGGATAGGTAAGCCGGGAAACCGTGACTAGGGAAGGAAAATTAGGAGAGGGGACAGAAAAGGGGTGATAAATAATAATAAAGGAATTGAACTAAGATTGAGACATCATATGAAAAAAAAACACACATAAATAGATAAGAGCGAGTAATCGGTCAAGAGATCCGATTTAAGTGTTTATACAATAACTTGATTTGACAATCCAACATAATAGGATAATATGCATCATAACTGAGTGTTCGCAGCGGAAATAGAACGTGATACATGTATGAAGACATGTATCGCCAAGAGTTTATTTAGTAAATATGACAAAGCTCCGCACGACACCCCATCATCACTCATCAATGCTCAACCTGCACATTTAGAAATACATGCAGGGCTGAGTACAAAGTACTCAGTAGACATATGCCGAAAATCATATACATACATAATAAATGTAAATTGTCATGCCATTTCAATAGTATAACCAAGGGTTTTTTTTTACTTAAAAAGGCCCTAAGCATACTAAATTCATTTGTGATTCTAAAGTTCGTCTGATCAGACTAAGTTCTTTTGTAATCTATCATATCTGAATCTGTGTGCCGGAGAGGTGGCCACCTCTCACGGTCACTTGACCGGCCAACCCGCTAGATGACTCACGGTCACTGGTGTACACTAGCCAAGGCAGGATAGCTATCAACTGCTCAAGACCCGAATTCGATTACATGATAACTGGCAAAGCCATATCAGATAGATATCATACTGAAATTAAAACATTTTATGGCAAGACAATATTTGAAATAACTTCAACTCAAAGATTTTGTCATGAAATAACTTGCTTGAACGTAACATTTAAGCTCATTTGATATATACGAAAGTAATGCCTACCTGATTGCAGTGTTTTGCTACTTAAGACAATGATTCTCTTTCCTTAGCGCGATAGGTTACTCAGGCGCTTTTGTTTATTTGAACCTTTGATAACACGAAACATGTGTTCGAGTGAATAATAAAAAAAGATAACAACAAATGCAGTGAATCACTATTCACTCATTTCTCTAACTACCCATATTTCCTTAAACGACTGTATCTAACTCATATACAATCGTTCTTCTTTTATCGAAATACTTCATGTACCTTTGAGGATGTAGGAAAGCCCATTTTATATTATTCCTTTATTTATCCATTATAAATAAAGAATAATTTATAAAATATTTTCCTTTTCCCCATTTAATAATGCCAATCAATATATATATATTGCTACTATTAAAAGAACTAATAAGTCATTAATAAATTCTAAACATTAATTCCTGATGAAAATTTCATTGTGAGATTTTAGGAACATTTGTAAAAATATTTTAAAATAATAAAAGGAGTTAACTATAAAAAGAAATTTTCGAGAAGATCTAATAATTTTAATATTTTAACCATTTAATTAATAAATCTTTAATATTTCATTTATCAACTATTCCATCTAATATAATTTTACCAACAAGTTCTCATGAAATCTTTCTCAGAATATTTATATATCTCAATAGCTCATTTATAAACTAAAAGTGATATTTTATCAACAATAAAACTTTAAAATCCTTAATAAGAATTATTTTGAATCATTTCCATCTCAACAAAACTGTATATATTCAACTTCAACTAATAAACTGCTTTTACTCTGAACTCGTATGAAGTCTAATTTTATATCAATAGAAACCTCTTTGAGTCTAGTTTAATTTAAAAAAAAGTATGTTGAAAAACTCCAAGTAGTTTAAGAGATATAGCGATTTTCCCATCGCCTACCAGATTCGGCAGTTTCTGCCAACTGAAAGTCCAGATTTTTGAAAAATAGCAAACGTTACCTGAATGAGCTCAAATTTTATATGTAGATAGCTAACACATATATCTTAATAGAATAAAAATTTGAGAGCTAAATATCAACATATGGTTACTGAAATAATTAACCTAATCATCTGCCTCACGACAGTTTTAGCAGATACGGGCAGTAGACTTCTCGAATTTTAAAAGGGTAGTAAACGAAGTTCAAATGATATGAAACTTTGTACGAATATTTACCACACTCCCATCTATACCCCAGAAATTTCCTATAATATAATAGAAACGGGAATGCATCGAAATAAGGGCGTCAACTTACCCTTGTCCAAGTGAGTACTAATGGAAGTTGTTCGCCGGGGGTTTTTCTGGTCGTCGTTCCGCGATGGGGTTTAGCCGCGAAGGTCTACGACTTAGTTTTCCTCGTGCGAGATAGATCAGGCTACACAACGGTGGTTTCTCGATCCTTTTTCGTCGTAAGGATAGTGAGAAACGAAGGCCGTAAGTTGGCCGGTGGCTAAGTCGGGAATTCGACGTTGGCCTCCGAAGGATATTGTGGCCTTTGGTCGGGAAAATATAGAGAAGGTTTCGGCCTTTCGATTGTTGGGTTTGGTAGCCTAAAGATGGAGGAACGAGTACACGTTCTCGGTTCAGAGCCTAGTGGCCGGTCGACGAAGAAATGGCCCGGCGAAGGGAGCTCACTTGTGCTCTTGCA
Organism: Salvia miltiorrhiza; assembly: GCF_028751815.1. Lineage (NCBI taxonomy): Eukaryota > Viridiplantae > Streptophyta > Magnoliopsida > Lamiales > Lamiaceae > Salvia > Salvia miltiorrhiza. The sequence goes on along the minus strand of NC_080387.1, from coordinate 1,535,558 downwards.
AGTAAGAAATTTTAAAAATTCTCCTAAACTCTCTCTTGCCTCACACCTCTTGCTGCACTTCTTCCTTCTGCAGAACTCTCCTCAATTTATAGAGGAGTTTCTGCAGACAACAGAATCAAAATGGTGGAAATTTTTGGTACCGGGAGTTGCAACTTTTGAAGATTTGATTGTTGAAATTTGCATCCTTTGACAATTGTGATCTTGCCGTGAAATTTCTTTCTCGGCGTGCTGAAGCTTTTGAAAATTGTGGATATTGGCGTGATTTTCTTCTGCCACTTTTGAAAACTTTGCTCTCAGCGTGATCATCTGCTCCTGAAATTGGGGCCTTTTGGATTGCATGGAAGATATTGCAACTTTGAAAAAAATTGTTGCAGTAATGATGCGTTGAGGGGAAATTACAGACTTCAAGATTGAAGAAGAAGACAGCCTCCAGCTGAAAATTCTATCTACCTCTCGCTACTGTTTTCACTTACCAAAAAAAAACCAGCCAAAGATGAACAATGTAAAATGTAAATTGACAGCAGCCAACACTGCGTAAATCTCATGCAAATACCATAACAAACTTTTAACTAATCTTTTCACATAAGTCCCTCTAGTAGAACTTATTTACTGACTAGTCCTTCAGTTATAGAAGTAGCACAAGTAAGGTCACTCACTCTACAATGATTTTAAGAGGCAAATAGTGTTATGTGTACTGTGGTCAATAGTGAAGTGTTGTGTGGAATAAAACAATAAGGAAGATGGGTGTGGAGTGAATAGTGTCGATGTTTATGTGAGTTAGAATAAGGAAGTAAGTGTGGCTTGGTATCGGGTGTTGGTTTTTGTAATGAATCTCTGATTTTTTGCTAATTAAATACTTGTCGTATTTACATAAATTAAATCCTCAATCTTGAGATTTAATACGTGAAAGTCGGAATTAATTCGCGACTTAATACCTTAACTCATATAATGCGAAATAATAAAATTATTATGCATATGATCTCAAGTTATAATTCTAGCAATTTGATTTAAATAACACGATTTATAAAATCGGTTATAAATCTAAATTTTCTAACAATATTGATTAAATCAATAAACTGGTAAAACAAAGTCTCAAACGTATAGTTAAACCAATAAATTTAATTATTGGTTTCATTCATGACTGAATATTAAATCGCAGCTCTGTATCTCTTATACAGACTTTTGCTGAAATAATATTATCTGAACAAAATAATCACCATAAATAATTAAAAGAATTTTATAACTAATGCACATATTTAATCTAATATGTATTTAAAAGAGCGGGGCATCACATACTACCCCCCTTAAAATAAATTTCGTCCCGAAATTTGCATACCTTCGTTAAACAAGTCTGGATATTTTTCTTTCATCTTGTCTTCGAGCTCCCACGTAGCTTCTTCTTGCCCATGGTGCCTCCAAAGAACTTTCACTGAAGTGATTGATTTATTTCGGAGTTGTTGCACCTTTTTATCTAAAATCGCTTCGGGTCTTTCTTCATAGCTCAGGTCTGGATTAAGGATCATCTCATTTTGGTGTATCACGTGCTTTGGATCGAAAACGTACTTCCTAAGTTGTGATACGTGGAAAACATTATGGACATTTCCTAGGCTTGGCGGTAATGCCAGCCTGTAAGCCACTGGGCCTATTCTTTCTAGGATCTCATAGGGTCCTATAAATCGGGGTCTAAGTTTCCCTTTAACTCCGAACCTAATGATCCCTTTTGATGGAGAAACTTTCAGAAAGACTTTTTCTCCATTCTCAAATTGTAAGTCAGTTCGGCGTTTATCAGCATATGACTTTTGTCTATCCTGGGCCTCCTGAATCCTCTGTCGGATTTGGCGAACGATTTCAATCATTTCACCTATTGTGTCTGGCCCTAGGATTTTTCTCTCGCCCACTTCATCCCAATAAAGTGGCGATCTACACTTTCTCCCATACAGTGCTTCGTAGGGTGCCATAGCGATAGTCGCTTGGTGACTATTATTATATGAAAACTCGATGAGTGGCAAAATGTGCTCCCAGTTTTCACCCTGGTCTAGCACTACTGTCCTCAGCATATCCTCCAATGTTTGAATCGTTCTTTCAGACTGACCATCTGTCTGTGGGTGAAAAGCTGTACTAAAATTCAATCTTGTGCCCAGTTCTTTTTGTAAACTGATCCAGAATCTGGATGTGAACTTGGAATCTCTGTCCGATGTAATTGACTTTGGCACTCCGTGCAAACGCACAATTTCTCTAACATAAAGTTGAGCTAACTTGTCGGATCCATGGGTGATTGGGATTGGTATAAAGTGCGCACACTTCGTAAGTCTGTCCACAATGACCCATATAGCCGTGTTACCTCGCTTGGATCTTGGCAATCCTGTGACGAAGTCCATTGCTATATCATCCCATTTCCATTCTGGTATCTCCAAGGGTTGTAGTTCCCCGTAAGGCCTTTGGTGTAAGGCTTTCACTTGCTGGCAAGCAAGACATCGTTCAACAAACGAGGCTACATCTCGTTTCATTCCTTCCCACCAGAAATTCTCTTTTAGATCTTGATACATCTTAGTACTTCCCGGGTGGGCAGTATAAGGGGTATCATGGGCTTCGCTCAAGATTTTATTCTTAAGTTCTTCATCTTGAGGAATGCATATCCTTCCTTCAAAGAGTATGGCATTGTCTGGTGCTTCTTGGAAATCTTTGAGATCTCCTAATCTTATCTTTTCCCGTAATTTTTTCATCTTCTCATCCTTTCTTTGTGCTTCTACCACCATTTTTCTTAAACTAGGTATTGTCTCAACAACGCCTGCTATAGTTCCAGGTGGTTTAATCACTTCTATCTTCATCTTGTCAAATTCTTTTATAAGCTCAACTTCTCTCGTGAGAAGATGTCCTAATTTTGACGAGACTTTTCGGCTTAATGCGTCGGCTACTACATTAGCCTTGCCTGGGTGGTAGTTAATACCACAGTCATAGTCCTTTACTAATTCGAGCCATCTCCTTTGTCTCATGTTTAGATCTTTTTGCTCGAAAAAGTACTTCAGACTTTTGTGATCAGTAAAAATCTCACACCTAACTCCATATAGGTGATGTCTCCAGATTTTTAATGCATGTACTACTGCAGCTAGTTCCAGATCATGAGTCGGATAATTCAACTCACGAGGTCTAAGTTGTCGTGATGCATATGCTATTACCTTGCCATCTTGCATCAACACGCAACCTAGTCCATTTTTGGACGCATCCGTGTAGATTACATATTCTTTGTCTGGTTCGGGGACTGCTAAAACCGGCGCAGTAGTTAGCATCTTCTTGAGTTTTTGGAAACTCTCCTCACACTCGTCCGTCCAAGTATACTTGATCCCCTTCTTGAGCAGTTGCGTCATTGGCCTTGCTATTTTCGAAAATCCTTCAATAAACCTTCGATAATAGCCAGCCAATCCTAAGAAACTCCTGATCTCGTTTGGATTTGTTGGCGACTTCCATTCTTGTACTGCTTCCACTTTAGCAGGATCTACCTTGATTCCTTCTGATGATACGATGTGTCCTAGAAATGTGACTTCTCTCAGCCAAAACTCGCATTTGCTGAATTTGGCGTAGAGTCGTTCATTCCTTAGCGTTTGTAGAGTGGTCCTCAAATGCTCTTTATGTTCTTCTTCATTTTTGGAGTAGATGAGGACGTCATCTATGAACACTAAGACGAACTTGTCCAAGTAGGGGTGAAAAACCCTATTCATGAGATCCATGAATACAGCTGGTGCATTTGTTAGCCCGAATGGCATAACTACGAACTCGTAGTGGCCATACCTTGTTCGAAAAGCTGTTTTGGGTATATCTTCTTGTCTGACCTTCAGTTGATGATAGCCAGATCTCAAGTCGATTTTTGAAAATACACTCGCACCCCTAAGTTGGTCAAACAAATCATCTATCCTTGGCAAAGGATATTTGTTCTTGAGTGTTAGCTTGTTCAGCTCTCTATAGTCAATGCACATTCTCAAGGTGCCATCTTTCTTTTTGACAAACAAAACTGGTGCTCCCCATGGGGATACACTAGGTCTGATGAAACCTAGGTCCAGTAGTTCCTGCAATTGAATTTTTAGTTCCTCCAATTCTTTTGGAGCCATCCTATACGGTGCCTTTGATACTGGCGCCGCTCCCGGTTCTAAGTCTATGGTAAATTCCACTTGCCTATTAGGTGGCAATCCTGGCAAGTCTTCTGGAAACACATCACGGAATTCTCGTACGATATCCACATCTTCAATTGCTCTTTTTGTCTCAGCTTTCCCGTTTAGGTACACGAGGAATGCCTGAGAGTCCTTCTTATTCATCATCTTTCTTGCTTGTAGGGTGGATATAATTGGTATTCTCCTACCCATTCTTATCCCGTGAAATTCCCAAGCATTTTTTTCTGGAAATTTGAAAGAGATCTTCCGCTCCTTGCATAAGATTGTAGCGTAGTTTTCAGCTAGCCAATCCATTCCTAGGATTATATCTACGTCCGACATCGGTATAACATATACGTTGTTTGCTATGACCTCTAGTGATCCTATGTTCAATTCTAAGTTCGAGCAAACATGCGTTACTGTCATTGTTCCTCCTATTGGTGAAGAGATACTCATGTCCTGATTAGATCTTTCTATTTTGAGTCCTAGGGTGTCCACACATGCACTTGCAATGAAAGAATGTGAAGCACCCGTATCAAACAGAAGTACAACAGGTGTGTTGAGTAGCATGCCCATACCTGCCAGGTTTCCCTGGTTTTTCTCGGGCTGGTTCTGTTTGATAGCATAGGCTCTTGCGTGATACGGTTGCATCTTTTGTTGCTGCTGACGTGGCTGTGGTTGTGGCAGCTGTGGTTGATGTGATTGTTGAGGCTGCGGCAATTGTAGATGACGTGGCTGGGGTAGCGCTTGTATAGCTCTCAGATGTGGGGCTTGGAATGGTGGGTTTGGCCTTAAGCTCATCCCGTGTTGCTTATTTGGGCAACGATTTGCATAATGCCCCTTCTGGTTACAGATGTAACAACTATCACTGCCAGCCTTGCAGATTCCACCATGGTTTTTGTTGCACTTTGGGCAGGGTGAAGTTTTCTGTTGGTTGTTCCTCGCCTGATTAGGAGCAACTTGCCTTCCAAAGCCCTGTTGCTGGGGTGGTTGTCCCTGCCATGGTTTCTTCTCAGTTTGGCCATTGTAATTGCCTTCCCATTTTCGTTTCCCTTTGTAGTTCTGGGATTGGGCTTGTGGGGGTGGTGGCATAGGTGTTGCCACTAGTCTTTCCCATGGCATTGCTGCCTCAATGTCTAGAGCTCTACTGAGGGATTCAGTATACGACAACCCTCCATGACTAGCCAAAGCCATCCTGATTTCATGCCTCAGACCGGCACAAAATTTTTCAGCCATTTTCTCGTCTGTATCAACTAGTTCTGGGGCATATCTGGACATGTCGCAAAACATCCTATCATACTGTGTAACCGTCATCCTCCCCTGTTTCAGGTTATAGAATTCCATTTCTTTCTTCTTTCGGTAACTTTTGGGTATATATTTATCATATATCCCAATCTTGAACTGCTCCCAGGTGAGGTTTTCTAGTTGATCAGCTGTCATTGTCTTCATTCTGGCTTCCCACCAGAAGTCAGCCGATCCCGTCAGTTGGAAAGATACACAGGTTAAACGTTCCTGGTCGGTGCAGCGCAGAAAGTTGAAGATGCGTTCGATTGCACGCACCCAAGTTTCAGCCTCAGCTGGATCTCTTGTACCGCTGAATACAGGTGGGTTTTGACGTAAAAACAATTCCTCTATTCTACGTTCTGGCCGTATTGGTTGTGGAGCTATTTCTGGTTCTGGCCCTGGTTCTGGACCTCTTTCATCATTTTGTGGGATTCTTCTCCCACCTCTTGGACGTCCTCTCTTTGGTGGCATTCTGATAAGTCAATATAATATGTTTATTAGTACATGGTAGATGTATTCTAACACTCGTTCATTGCTTCTTCAATTCCTTGTACTAGCTATATCGTATGCAAAACTTTTAAATCAACAAAATATAATAAGTACTTAACACACGAATTTACTGAAGGCGTGAATTTATATGTAAGTACTTAAAGATTCTGCCTCCTAGAGGCCTCTTCGAATAATATGGAGTTATAGAACGGTCCATAGGTAGTTACCGTTCCTGTAGTAACAACTTCCTAGATAGATGAATATTACAACCCACGAGTTCGAGATACATCATACAAGCAAATACAACTGCCCTAGACTATCGATCCATGGGAGCTAGCAGACTTGCCCTTCTCCGGATCCTCTTCTGGGTCTTCCTCCGGATCCTCTTCTGGGTCTTCCTCCGGATCCTCTTCGGAGTCGATATCCAGGTAGTAGTCCTCTGTTTCCTCACCCTCTGCCCCGAGCTGAACACGACCACCGAGAAGTCGGATTTTTACCACATCCTTGCAGGGCGTTCCTGCATCGGAGGTCGTAGCACCCTTCTTAAGGGAAAGAGGCTGACCAGGTAGTGGCTTCCAACTCGCCTTGCCTGGAGTTTTCTTCCTACTTCCCCCAGCGTCATCGTGGGCTGGAGCTTTCCCCTTTTCAGCAGTCTTGAGTGCCTGGCGCAAGATCTCACCTTCATCGTTGTCAGTGCATGCCAGGGCTTTGCCCTTATCAATAAGTTCGCGTGCTTGACGCAAGACTTCTTCTAATTGTTTCATGGCCGCACTGTAAATGGGGTCCTCTTCCCCTGGTGGAGGTGGCTGTATCGGGGGTGTACCGACTGGTGATTGGGGTGGTGGCGTCTCTTTCCTTTGGGTTTTTGGACGTGATGTCCTGGCCTCGAAGTTGTTTCGGCATCGACGACCGAGAACAGACAGTTGTGGGGAAACACTCTGCACTGGGATGGGTGGATCTGCTGTTATAGGAGCTCGAGTAGGCATAAGTGGGGTCCTTTCTTCCGGACGAACTCCAACAGGAGCAAGGTCTCCTGGCCTCATATATGGTCCCCTGAATGCTCTGCCAAAGGCATCATAGGTGTAGTGAATTGCTGCGATGAACCGTGGAAAATCGCCTTCTGGATCAAACGACTCTTCTGCAGTGTGTACGTAGTCACCTGCGAGCTCTGTAGCCCATCCCTGCCAGTCTGGTGGAAGTAATAAGATCAAGCGCATGATCCCGTCATAACCAGTGGCTCCATGGGGATGTGCAGCTTTCCACAGTCGATAATAATGGGCGAGGAACTCTCCTAGGTCATCTCTCCAACAACGTGTGTAGGTTCGGTATTCCCTGAGGATACTTTCAGGACTTGGTCGCCTCGTCATTTGCTTTCTAGCGGTGCGTCGTGTTCTTGCCATCTTTGAAAGAATGACGTTCTATAATTAAACTCATAATAAGTTATTATAGCAGTAGATTTCTAATTACTCTCATGTATTAACAACACAAGTCGTGATCATATCATAAGTAATATTGGTCTTAATCTCTGACTTATGCATAATTAATAATTCACAAGTCCTAGATGGTGCAGTCATAATCCCAATACTTACATATGTATTGAAATTTTAAGGGTTGAAAGAGATTCAACTCATTGCACAAATAGTAAATCATTCAATGCACTTTTGTCACTACGAGCTATATAATAAATAAATTTATTGGGTAAGGCAATAGTTGATATGTTTGAACAATTCGAACTATGCCCGTATCATCATGAGTGACACGCTCCGTCATGTCTCTATCTTTATACATCCTCGAGTGACGCCTGATTTTCTTTCTTCTATTGTGTTTTTCACTTCAACTATAATGGATGATAACTAAACTCATGTATATGTTTTGCTTCTATGTTCTTTGTAAGAGTGATCAAACATTTCTAACGCATCTAAGTTCATCAAGGAATCTACTCAATCATATAGCATGAGATTTAAGCACTTGTACAAACATTTGAAAATACAACTTTCTCAACATTTAATAAATATTTACCTCTGTTTCTCTGTTGAGCAGGATGTTGTGATGAGGTGCTGAGCTTTTGTCAACTGACCTTTCTAACACTAGTATTCAGTAAAGAATAAATTTTGGGATAACTCTTGGGTTCAGAGCAACCGAACTGCTCTGATACCATTCTGTCACGACCGGTCTTAACTAAGGATAGGTAAGCCGGGAAACCGTGACTAGGGAAGGAAAATTAGGAGAGGGGACAGAAAAGGGGTGATAAATAATAATAAAGGAATTGAACTAAGATTGAGACATCATATGAAAAAAAAACACACATAAATAGATAAGAGCGAGTAATCGGTCAAGAGATCCGATTTAAGTGTTTATACAATAACTTGATTTGACAATCCAACATAATAGGATAATATGCATCATAACTGAGTGTTCGCAGCGGAAATAGAACGTGATACATGTATGAAGACATGTATCGCCAAGAGTTTATTTAGTAAATATGACAAAGCTCCGCACGACACCCCATCATCACTCATCAATGCTCAACCTGCACATTTAGAAATACATGCAGGGCTGAGTACAAAGTACTCAGTAGACATATGCCGAAAATCATATACATACATAATAAATGTAAATTGTCATGCCATTTCAATAGTATAACCAAGGGTTTTTTTTTACTTAAAAAGGCCCTAAGCATACTAAATTCATTTGTGATTCTAAAGTTCGTCTGATCAGACTAAGTTCTTTTGTAATCTATCATATCTGAATCTGTGTGCCGGAGAGGTGGCCACCTCTCACGGTCACTTGACCGGCCAACCCGCTAGATGACTCACGGTCACTGGTGTACACTAGCCAAGGCAGGATAGCTATCAACTGCTCAAGACCCGAATTCGATTACATGATAACTGGCAAAGCCATATCAGATAGATATCATACTGAAATTAAAACATTTTATGGCAAGACAATACTTGAAATAACTTCAACTCAAAGATTTTGTCATGAAATAACTTGCTTGAACGTAACATTTAAGCTCATTTGATATATACGAAAGTAATGCCTACCTGATTGCAGTGTTTTGCTACTTAAGACAATGATTCTCTTTCCTTAGCGCGATAGGTTACTCAGGCGCTTTTGTTTATTTGAACCTTTGATAACACGAAACATGTGTTCGAGTGAATAATAAAAAAAGATAACAACAAATGCAGTGAATCACTATTCACTCATTTCTCTAACTACCCATATTTCCTTAAACGAGTGTATCTAACTCATATACAATCGTTCTTCTTTTATCGAAATACTTCATGTACCTTTGAGGATGTAGGAAAGCCCATTTTATATTATTCCTTTATTTATCCATTATAAATAAAGAATAATTTATAAAATATTTTCCTTTTCCCCATTTAATAATGCCAATCAATATATATATATTGCTACTATTAAAAGAACTAATAAGTCATTAATAAATTCTAAACATTAATTCCTGATGAAAATTTCATTGTGAGATTTTAGGAACATTTGTAAAAATATTTTAAAATAATAAAAGGAGTTAACTATAAAAAGAAATTTTCGAGAAGATCTAATAATTTTAATATTTTAACCATTTAATTAATAAATCTTTAATATTTCATTTATCAACTATTCCATCTAATATAATTTTACCAACAAGTTCTCATGAAATCTTTCTCAGAATATTTATATATCTCAATAGCTCATTTATAAACTAAAAGTGATATTTTATCAACAATAAAACTTTAAAATCCTTAATAAGAATTATTTTGAATCATTTCCATCTCAACAAAACTGTATATATTCAACTTCAACTAATAAACTGCTTTTACTCCGAACTCGTATGAAGTCTAATTTTATATCAATAGAAACCTCTTTGAGTCTAGTTTAATTTAAAAAAAAGTATGTTGAAAAACTCCAAGTAGTTTAAGAGATATAGCGATTTTCCCATCGCCTACCAGATTCGGCAGTTTCTGCCAACTGAAAGTCCAGATTTTTGAAAAATAGCAAACGTTACCTGAATGAGCTCAAATGTTATATGTAGATAGCTAACACATATATCTTAATAGAATAAAAATTTGAGAGCTAAATATCAACATATGGTTACTGAAATAATTAACCTAATCATCTGCCTCACGACAGTTTTAGCAGATACGGGCAGTAGACTTCTCGAATTTTAAAAGGGTAGTAAACGAAGTTCAAATGATATGAAACTTTGTACGAATATTTACCACACTCCCATCTATACCCCAGAAATTTCCTATAATATAATAGAAACGGGAATGCATCGAAATAAGGGCGTCAACTTACCCTTGTCCAAGTGAGTACTAATGGAAGTTGTTCGCCGGGGGTTTTTCTGGTCGTCGTTCCGCGATGGGGTTTAGCCGCGAAGGTCTACGACTTAGTTTTCCTCGTGCGAGATAGATCAGGCTACACAACGGTGGTTTCTCGATCCTTTTTCGTCGTAAGGATAGTGAGAAACGAAGGCCGTAAGTTGGCCGGTGGCTAAGTCGGGAATTCGACGTTGGCCTCCGAAGGATATTGTGGCCTTTGGTCGGGAAAATATAGAGAAGGTTTCGGCCTTTCGATTGTTGGGTTTGGTAGCCTAAAGATGGAGGAACGAGTACACGTTCTCGGTTCAGAGCCTAGTGGCCGGTCGACGAAGAAATGGCCCGGCGAAGGGAGCTCACTTGTGCTCTTGCAAGTAAGAAATTTTAAAAATTCTCCTAAACTCTCTCTTGCCTCACACCTCTTGCTGCACTTCTTCCTTCTGCAGAACTCTCCTCAATTTATAGAGGAGTTTCTGCAGACAACAGAATCAAAATGGTGGAAATTTTTGGTACCGGGAGTTGCAACTTTTGAAGATTTGATTGTTGAAATTTGCATCCTTTGACAATTGTGATCTTGCCGTGAAATTTCTTTCTCGGCGTGCTGAAGCTTTTGAAAATTGTGGATATTGGCGTGATTTTCTTCTGCCACTTTTGAAAACTTTGCTCTCAGCGTGATCATCTGCTCCTGAAATTGGGGCCTTTTGGATTGCATGGAAGATATTGCAACTTTGAAAAAAATTGTTGCAGTAATGATGCGTTGAGGGGAAATTACAGACTTCAAGATTGAAGAAGAAGACAGCCTTCAGCTGAAAATTCTATCTACCTCTCGCTACTGTTTTCACTTACCAAAAAAAAAACCAGCCAAAGATGAACAATGTAAAATGTAAATTGACAGCAGCCAACACTGCGTAAATCTCATGCAAATACCATAACAAACTTTTAACTAATCTTTTCACATAAGTCCCTCTAGTAGAACTTATTTACTGACTAGTCCTTCAGTTATAGAAGTAGCACAAGTAAGGTCACTCACTCTACAATGATTTTAAGAGGCAAATAGTGTTATGTGTACTGTGGTCAATAGTGAAGTGTTGTGTGGAATAAAACAATAAGGAAGATGGGTGTGGAGTGAATAGTGTCGATGTTTATGTGAGTTAGAATAAGGAAGTAAGTGTGGCTTGGTATCGGGTGTTGGTTTTTGTAATGAATCTCTGATTTTTTGCTAATTAAATACTTGTCGTATTTACATAAATTAAATCCTCAATCTTGAGATTTAATACGTGAAAGTCGGAATTAATTCGCGACTTAATACCTTAACTCATATAATGCGAAATAATAAAATTATTATGCATATGATCTCAAGTTATAATTCTAGCAATTTGATTTAAATAACACGATTTATAAAATCGGTTATAAATCTAAATTTTCTAACAATATTGATTAAATCAATAAACTGGTAAAACAAAGTCTCAAACGTATAGTTAAACCAATAAATTTAATTATTGGTTTCATTCATGACTGAATATTAAATCGCAGCTCTGTATCTCTTATACAGACTTTTGCTGAAATAATATTATCTGAACAAAATAATCACCATAAATAATTAAAAGAATTTTATAACTAATGCACATATTTAATCTAATATGTATTTAAAAGAGCGGGGCATCACAGACAGTACCCCCAAAAATAGCGGACCCTCCCTCTGTCCTGCCAGAGCCAGAGTTGGAGCCACATGCCCTCTAGCTGTCCGGGCTGAACAACGATATAACTTCCATGGACTTCCCTCCACCGAAAGGAAAGCTCTGAGTAGGGGTAGTCATCCCAGCGATGTCAGACACTGTGTGGGAGGTGTCCATCCCCGAGCCGGCAAGCTGCTCTGCCGTGTCTGTCCTGGAGCTGGTGTCTCTAGAACCCTGCCCTCCGGCGCCGGACGAATAGTCGGCTAAGAGAGTAGCTCGGCACTTCTGCCTCCACGACATGCCTGCAGATAAATAACATTATATCATCAGAGTCAGAGTAATGATTATATATATACATACTTACTAACACGTGATTTTTACCTATGGCTGTGGGTGGATACAGGGGGAACAGGTCATTGGCTGCTAAGGCCGAGTTACTTTCTACGAGCTGTTTGCAGAGGAAAGGGCTTTCGTTATTTAGGGCGTTTAATTTGGCCCTGGGAGGGAGGCTTGTACTTGGTTTGAATTTCGTGCCACCTTAGTTCTTGGGCACCGTATTGGCGCCAAGTACCCTCGGAGGTTACCACGAAGCAGTAATAGGGCAAGAAGCCCTTATCATGGAATTCAAGGAATTGAGGAAAGTGGTGGGGTAGGTTTTGCGGGCGGCGAAGCTGTATAGAGGACCACCCTGCAGTATCAAGGATTGAGTTTGAAGGAATAATTTATTGGTGTCTACAATACCGTGAGCTCTACACAATATGTGAAAACAAAATAGCCTCCGAATGGCAGAGGGAGTTATTTGGTAAAAAGGGATTTGGAAATGGTTACAAACCTCCACTAAGAGTGGAGGAGGAGGAAGCCTCAAGCCAGCGTCAATCTGGGCTCGCCAGATGGCCGCGGTATTCATCTGCATCCTTCGGAGGGGCTCTAAGGATTTGGATTGGGGTTCAAATCTTAGGCCGACAGGGTTCCTACACTTTTCGGCCATTCGATGTAGGTCCGTGATATCTAGCCTAGAGTCGGGGACGAGTTTCGGCATTTTGGGAGTAGGAGGAGGAGATTCAAGAGAGGCCGCAGGGTTTTGAGGGTTCGAAGGAGGGGAAGAAGTGGGGAGGTCCTGGGTATTCTGGGGGTTGGGGGAAGAAGGTGGAGAAACCGGAGGAGAGGGAGAAGGAGAAGGGGAAAAAGCAGGTTGGGCAACGGAGGAAGAAGCCATGGATAGTAAATTCTAGGGTTTGCATGCTCAATCAGAGCACCAACAGACTTAATATGACTAATCTACACCAAATATAAGTACCAGGTGAGGAGGATGCTCGATTTACCTAGGTAAGTTGGCGAAGGGGACTGGAAAGGAAAGGTCGCGAGGTATACGCCGGAACTGAAGACGGAAGATCGCCGGAAATCGAGAGAACAGTTGAAGCAGTTCGAAGTGAAGATGAAGAAGATGAAAAATGAGAAATTGAGTTTGAAACTGCTAAGTATAACCTACGCGGGCAACAACAAAATAGCGGGATGGATGACACGTGGCACCAGGGAGAGAATCGACGGTTGAGGATTTCTACGGGAACACGAAAAGATAAAAGGTCTGAAAAGGTAACCTCGGGATACGAGAAAGTATGCTGCAGGAAGGCAGGCATTTAATGCAGGTGACGTCAGCAATGTGGGTGAACACTCTGACTAGTTACTTCGCTTCAAAGTAGCTAGCCAGACCAGAGGGGGGAGTAGCTGATGAGGAGTAATATATGCAGAGCAGAGGAATCAAGCTGAACAGAGGAACCGCTCGGGTCAGAGGAACTATCTACATCGGAAGAAAGGACTCCGTCAGATGAATGAGCTCAACCAGAGGAATGGACTCAGTCAGAGGAATGAGCTTAGCCAGAGGAATGAACATAGTCAGAGGAATCGCTGAAATCAGAGGAACCGCTTTACTCGGGAAGCACCAGAGCAGAGGAATCGCCCGTTTACAGGCGATATTACCACTATACCCCCGACCACGCGGGGAGCATGTCCTTTAGGCCGAAATTACTTTTTTACCCCTAGCATGTATTCTATAAATACTCATGCACCTGTATATTGTAAGACACGTTCTCTGTTAATATCAGAAGCAGACTTTCTTTTGTGCTCGAGCAATCCAACTCTTTCTCTCACTTGTTACGATCAAACACTAGGTAAAATTCGTAATTTAGAATTAGGTGTTGATAAGATACTTTATCAAGCACGAGAGAACATTACTCTTTATCCGCTGGACCAAAGCCTATTCTCATATTTAGTATGAAAATCTTCATTATAATAGGATTAAACCTTAATCTCTGTGGCATGCTTAGAATTGTTCCATTTCAATAATTTATAACTACAAGAAATTGAGTTTTCGCCCACACACGTAAATGTGGTTAAAGGTATGATTATGTGTAGGTATAGATGTTTACCCACACATAATGCAAATGTGAACATGTGTCGTAATAAAAGTGTAGAGAAAGATTTTTACCCACATATATATTTATGTGTGGATAAATCTAATATTGTTGTCGACACATATATATGTCACTAATAGTATCTCTTATGTGTAGATAAATATATTTTTGTCATAATATAATGCTGATGTGAAAAATATGTAGATGATGATATGGCATTCGATGTTGACACGTCACAATTTATATGTGTAGGTAATTGATATAATATATGTGTGGGTAATAAATTAAAAAAATAATATTTAAATATTATGAAAAAATATTATTTATTTGTGACTATAAATCAGTTTAATTTTGTGTAAAATATATTTTATGTAAGAATTTTATTTATTTATTCGTATTTTTATTTCACAATCTGGTATGTGATATCAAAGATCAAATATAAATACAAAAAGCACATGAAAATGCATCTAACACGATTGTAGCATAGAAATTTTATCAAATAATATTACATAAAATAATATGCCAATTACAAACATTTCAACATATTTAAATAACTAAGGTGCCAAAAATCTATTATGTGTCTTGAAGCACTTCAAGATCTTCACTCCAATCTTTTGTGGTTTAGCTTCACCATCTTCATCGACTCGTCGTATTGCAATACATGGCATATATGATCCGCATCTCTCAAAAGTGAATACCATTTGGAATCTAGACATTTGATAAATAAAAATAAAGACTCTCAAATGCGATTAGAAACAAGAACTAAAATATCCACGAAAACATAAGAGTTATAAGATCAAGATAGATGTTTCCGTAAACGTTATCGTGGACATATACTTTGAGACGCTTCTCTCATCGCCGGAAGAAAGCGCGCTGCTGGAACTCATGGCGTGTGATTGAGGTAGTTAGCTTCCATTCTCTCTTGCTAGAACTTTTGATTTCTGCGGCGAATAGAACATGACAAGAGGAAATTAGAAATTGTAGAGGGAGCAAATTATATTGAAAATATGAGAGGAGGGAGTATTTATTGTGGAATATGGGAATTGGACTGAAGAGATGCCGCCAAAAAATATAATTGTAATTCTTTTTTTTTTCCACGCCATCAGTTGTAAAGTGTCACCATGATTGTGGAAGTTAATTATCGGAAGGGAAGGGTGTTACTTTTAGAATTAGTGGCTTATTAATTAGTGGTTGCCCCTCAAAAAGAAAAGAAAAAAAGATAGTGGTTGAGGTAGTTACAACTATCTAACGTGATGAGATAATAATTTTTTAAAAAAACGTGAAGATTAAATAAAACTATTATGTATTGTCAACAATTAATAATTATAAAATTAATCAGACACACATATATTTGATAATTATGTGTGGTTAAGAAATTTTATTAATTTGTTACATCGACACAATGGATTTAAAATAAAATTTTGTTAAATAAATAAATAAAACTTAAAAAATTATCGTGAAACAATTGATTCACCTACAAATTTTCAAGAAACAAACTTCATTAAATAAAATAAAAACTTAAAAAAAATTACCGTTGTACAATAAATGTTACTAATAATTTTCTGCTACACATTTTAAAAGTCAATAACTAATTGAAAGTTTCTAACTGATTCACCTACGCAATTTTCAGAATATGTGTGGTATTTATGTGTGGGTAAAACATCAATTAAGATTTGCATAAATAATTAATTAAAGCCAAAATATAAATGTGGCTAAAAATATTTTCCCACGTTTCTTACATTTCAAGAATAATAATGATAAAAATTCATTACCCACACATAAATAATTTATAATTATGTGTGGTTAATAACTTTTATTATTTTGCCACGTTGGCAAAACAAATTCAAAAATAAGTTTTATTATACATAAGTAAAACTTAAAAATAACTGTAAAATAATAAATGTCACGAACATGTTTTTGCCACACATTTTAAATGTCAATAACTAATGATTTTTTTCTTGTGTGATTTACCTACACATTTTGAAATTATGTGTGGCTAAACTACCACACATTATTATGTGTGGGTAAAAACTTAATTTCTTGTATAATATATAATCTTCATCATTTATTAATTAATTAACTATTACAATTCATATAAAGATTCATTAATATTAATAAATATAATTAATAATAAATGTATATATATATAATAATAATAATAATAATAATAATAATAATAATAATAATAATAATAATAATAATAACTTACATATAATCTAAATTAATAAATTTTATTATTTATTTTATCTCGATAAAAATTAGATTTTACATGTCTGACAAAAAAAAATTTATATACAATAAATGATTTTAATTTAATGTTAGTGATTAGATGTATATTTGTTATTAATTTTATATTTCATAAAAGCGTATATATATTATACTGTATGAATTTATATATATATATATATATATATATTATCTTCTTAATTTTCAATAAAATTAATTTTAAATTGAGTTTGAATTGAGATATGCACGTGTATGTAAATTATAAACGAGTTCAGTCATTGATTTACATGTTTGAATAATAAGGCACAAATTCTATAACCTGATTACTTTAAAACAAAATCTTATTTTATGTCTATCAAAATAATTAAAATTTTATTTTTATTTTTTATAAAATATATCCGTACATTTTATTTGTATAGGGAAGAAAAATATATTTTTCATATCTAAAAACTTTATTTGTTTCAGTTTCGTCAATAAATTATTATTATTATTATTATTATTATTATTATTATTATTATTATTATTATTATTATTATTATTATAGATAAATTATGATGTTAAAATACATTATAAATATTTAATTATGTATTAAATTTATAATAATCTCAATCGAGTCAAGAATTCATATAAATCACCTCATTTCACATTGATTTTTTTTATAAGGTTTCACTAAAATAAAACTTATACAAGAAGAAGCTTGCTCTCCAAATTAAAAATCTATATTTAATTGGCGAAATGATTGAGACTACTACAATTTGAATTGCTCCAAGCGAGATGATTATCGGAACCCAATTAAATGATGATACTCACAAGTTAAATTTGCTCTTTCAAACTCCAAACAAGATGATTATTGGAATCCAATTATAATATTTGTAGCTAATAATGCATAAAAGTTTGTCAAGTTCCATACAAAATGATATTTACAATTTGGTTATGATATTAGAAGCTCCAAATCATACAATCTCACAAGTCAAATTTGATTTTTAAACCTCCAGATAGTGATGTTAAAAAAATTGACGCATAAAAGTTCATTTTTTGTATTTTAAGGTCTAGACGAGATGATGCTCAGATGAAATAAAATCTTCAATATTAACCTTTTTCCAAAATATTATTAAATAAAAATTTATATAAAAAGTATATTTATTATTCTAACAAAAGGTTAACATTTAATTGAGGAATATGATTCACATTAATATAATTTAACTATATTACCTTAAATTAAATAAATTTAAAAATAATTATTTATAATTTATACAAAAATAATACTCTTCCGTCCCCCAAAATTATGCATGGAAATTTGTAGTAATGATAATGGAGAAAGGGTCCCACAATGAGGCTATTGTTAAATAGATTATGAGTAAATAGTGTAAGTTAAAATGATAAAATTGTAAGAATTATATGTGGGTAGTATCTAAAAATATGGTATGCATAATTTTGGGAGCCGTACCAAAAAAGAAAGATATGCATAATTTTAAAGAGTGAATATAATATAATTTAAATAATAATTTAAAATAATTTCCCATTCAAATTTCGACGGGTTACTTTTAAATCGGAGGCTGGTCACATCGGTGTCACGCAAGAGCGCTATTTTTATTTTCTTTATCTTAATGACTATTTTTTCACAATACAAAAAATGGATATTTTTTATTTTGTTATTTCACTCTTGTTTTCTGTATAGTGATTTTATTTTTGTTCCTTCAGCACAATATACACTCGATCGTCAGTTTTCGATTAAATTTTACCATTTGGTCTCGTTCTATCAAAATCAAATATATCGCCACAAATATCTAGGATATGGCATTCTTTTAGGAAAATACATATAATTACAAGTAATTGCAATAACATGATTTCATAGAGATTGTAAATGATATATTGCCGATTCCCTCGATGAAAAAGAAGGAAAGATTAATTAAAAAAAAAAGGAAGAAGGAAAGATTAAATAGCCGATAGGCGAAAACGTTTGGATTACAAGTGATAGTAGTTTAGTTTTGCATAAAGATTCGTATGTATTAAAATCGCAGTGATTCCATATATATATTTTTTGAGAACCAATTCCATATTTATTTTGATTGATTAACATAATTTTATTTAATGAAAAAATATTCCATATTCTTGGTAAATTTATAACGATAAGTTATGGAATTTTAATTTTTTTTGCAATAGGAGGGGAATCGGTCATGGAACCTTTATGAACCATAATTTAAGGATATGCTAAAATTTCAGAAAAGAGAAATTATGGGATACAATTTAAAATTACCAAAATTAAATAGGTTTAAAATAAAAGAACCGGATATATACGGATGGTTCGATACTGAAAACCTTATTCATAGTATTTAAAAGGGTAAATAAATAACGGTTAGGATTGGAGTGGGTGTGAAGCTGTCGTCTAGCTGTGAAGCAGAACTACTGCAACAGACAGCTTCTCCATCTTCTTCTGTTGGCCGCCAATTTTATTGCTAATCCCAGGTATGTAAATATACTCCACTGTTTTGTATTTTCTTACAACTCAACTTGTTCCGTGATTTGTTCTTAAAAACAAAAGGTGAAACTTTTGCTTCTCTATTGTATGGTGTGCTACTGATTGAAACAATTTTTTTTCTTCTTCTGAATTTTGGTGGGTAACAAACTTATTCTAATTTGTTGACGAATGTAAGGGCTAATTACAGTTTATTTGTCTATATACAATTTTCTTTAATATCACAGAAATATATATACTCGACTATTTTTTATTTTCTAAAAACTCAACTTGTTTTGTGATTTGTTGTTTTAATTGGTAAGCGAAGAGACACATATGAAAAATATTATGGATGGTTGGATATTAATTTTCTATATCACCGAATTAAATATATATATATGAAGGTAAGCAAAGAGACACAGAAGAAAGATTAAGCGATGAAAGGTGCGTCTCTCATAAAAATGGAGTCCGGGTCGGATTTGGATGTGGAACTACTTCAAGTGTATCAGAAAATGTTAACTCTTCAGCACACACAGTGTGGAATGCTTCTTCAAGAGTTCAACACTCGCTCCTCTTCCTCAAGTTTGTCCCTCTCTCTTCTTTATTTTTTATTTTACTTTCTGCAAATTTTTATTTCTTTTGTATTACAATATGGCAGAGAAGAAGCGAGAGAAGAAGCGAAAGCGAAGTGAGAAAAAAAGGGACATGTCCCAACCACTACTCATTGAAGCAGATAAGGAAGCCACCACTCTAGAACAACAACAACGGTAACTTTGACAAATCATGATTCTACTACAGAAATCGGCGTTTACCTTTAGATGGACGCTCTTCTCTGTTTCTTTGTTTTTATCCTGCAATGTTATATTTATACTATAATATATTTACAATTACTTCTTTTGTGAGTGTTGATCTTTGGAATAAAAAAATAATACAATTATGATAATATAGAATAGTTACTATCAATATTCAAACAAATGAGCCTGCGCACCGCTTCAAAGAATTTCAGCCTCGAGAAGAAAAGGCGTCAAGTTGTATAAATTACATAACAGCGCAATAGTGATGAGTCAAAGGAAGTTGTATAAATTATTATCAATATTCTTTTGTTGATGATTACAATTTGTACAACTTATGTAGTGATGAGTCAAAGGAAGAGAGGGAACTTAGTCTCCAAATAATTGAGCCACCAGTAGACGGTGGGATATTCAACAAAGAAGAGATGAATATTGTTGAAGGTGAAGAGAAGATTGAAAATAAAGCCAAGGAGTTAGAAAACAAAGATGTGGACTTGTCAATTGTTTGTGTTGAAGAGAAGATTGAAAATAAAGCTGAGGAGTTAGAAAACAAAGCTGCGGACTTGTCAATTGCTTGTGTTGAAGAGAAGATTGAAAATAAAGCTGAGGAGTTAGAAAACAAAACTGCGGATTTGTCAATTTCTCTTGAAGACAAGATTGAGAATCAACAATTGTAAGCAATTATATATGGTTTTGTTAAATTTCTGTTGGTTTAATTTGTTATGCTAGCATATTGTAATTAATATTTGTGTGTTGCTTTTCAAGGGTTCCTCCTAATTCTGGTGTCATGGATAATGATGTTCCTAGTTCAAGTGTTATGGATAATGTTGTTTCTCTGCCAGCACTACTACGTGATGTTAAAGTAGAAGATGATGGGTGAGTATAGCAATATTAATTATTCTTTAGAGAATTCATGCATATTTGGGTGTTGACCTTTTTGGTATTGTTGGATGAAGCACAAAGAAGACAAGTTCGAAAAAGAAGAAGAAGAAGGAGGACAGAAAGGAGGAGAAGATGAAGGAGGACAGAAAGGAGAAGAAGAAGAAGAAGAAGAAGAAGAAGAAGGAGGAGGAGGAGAAGATGAAGGAGGACAGAAAGGAAACATCATGCAAAGTGGAAAATCGACTGTTTGATTTGGCAATACTTGTAATGGAAGAGGGAGACCCTAATGGAAAGTTAGCTTGCAAAGGGGCAAAGGTATGTACCCATCTATGTATCTATCTATTTATCTAAGTATAAATATAAATATAGGTGTTGGTTTTGTACGTGTGTAGGTCAAACTTCATATTTCTGCCAAGGTCAAGGGCAGTGAGCACCCATTTGAGTCTACTAAAGACGGAGAACCTCATATTGTTAAAATAGGTATCATCCTGTCTTATCTTTCATTGGATTAATGAACAAACATGTGATGCTAATTGATCCACCATATTTAATTAGATGATGAGAGAATGATCGAGGGATTACGCATTGGCATTGAAGGTATGTATATTTAAAAATTGTATACTATTAATTCATGTGGAGATATATAATTCATTTAATTAACTATTTTTATCTATTAGGGATGCGCGTTGGTGAAAAGAGGAGGGTCATTATTCCGCCATCTCTAGGGTATACGTATAATATATACTCCCTCCGTTCCTGAAATAAGTTCATCTTTTTCCTTTTTGGGACGTTCCCCAAATAAGTTTCTCTTTCTTTTTTTTCCATTTTTGGACAACTACCCCACTACTAATAATATTTTATTTATTCTTACTTTTCACTTTTTCACCATTCCCAATACTAATTATAACACTTTTTCACCTTTCACAACTCTCAATACTAATTATAACATATTTTTCTCCACTATCAATACACTTTACCAATTTTCCTTAAAACCCGTGCCGTCCCCAAAGAGAAACTTATTTTGGGGACGGATGGAGTATGTAATTGCACACACACATATATATTCTTTGTTGTTTATTAATATATATGATATGATGCAGTTATGGAGATGATGGTTGGGAGGGTATGGTACCGCCCAATTCATGGTTGGAATACGAGGTTCATTTGATAGATACTACTATGCCGCGTTGAGCTGACTCTACTTTTGGACTACAAATGTGCGCCGTTTCAAACAAATTCTAGAGCTGACTCCACTTTTGAGGCTATTTTGTGCTACATGCAACTTTTATTGGTTTATGGTAATTGGATTTTTATATACATATGATTGAGATGATTAGTCTCGGTTTGATAGGTTTTATCAGGTCTCTTTTCTTTTTGCCAACAAAATTACCCTCTTATGAAAATTTAAACATCACATATCATATCATTATAGTATTGTCTATATATAATTTCGTGTAGAGAGACGTAACTGATTCAGATACACCGTTTCTCTTGTCCCTCAACAGTCATCGGAACTATATTTTATTAACTGTGGAAACATCTCAATCATGTTTATGCAATACTTGAACCTCTTGCATAAGCTTACAAGATGTTTCGCTGATTCAGATACACCGTTAGGATATGACATCACACATATGACATTGGTTTTTCTGAAAATCTGTGGTGATTCTTTTAGCATAAAAATTCAGTAATAGACATTAGACTTATGCGTTTATTGTTATAGATGTGAGGTTAAAAATTATATGTAACGTTGGGCTTAATAGTCTATGGTTATATGCATGATGTTATTGTAAAAAATAATAAATTGATAAAATAATATTAAATTAAATAATTAAACTTATTTTTTTGTAAAATTGTTGACCAATTATAACAAGAAGTTAATTCATAGAAGAATTAAACTCATAGCAATAAAATTAATCTAATAATTAAAACATAATATTTTTTGATTGAATTAAAAAAATAACTTAATTTTTTTTGAAGCAAAAAAAATAACTTAAAATTATTGATAGACAATGAAACCGTACTATATGAAATTCCATTTTTTTTTACAGGATACTATATGAAATTCTTAAGTAACTTAGTTTTCTCTACAAAAATTCTAAGTAAATTAGGGTCCTTAAAAACAAATTAAGGTTATACGTGTATACTCTCGTACTCGCGCACCGAAACTTGACTCTCATAACCGCCGCCGCCGTCCAGTTCTCACCCTCTTCCTCCACGATCGGCGGTCACTATCTCTCACGGCGCAACTACCCATCACTATTGCTCACGGCGCGACCGATTTCCCCCCTGCCTTAATCGTTAACTCCCTCGCCCCATTCTCTTTGCGCCACGATCGAAGCTCGCCTCGGCCAGGCCATTGCCCAGAAATCATTGCAAAGGTAAGGGGTTTTGATTTTAAGTCAACTATCTCGATTTCTCTTTCCCTCACTATCTCTCACCCTCGCCTAGCTTTTTGCCACAACCACCGTGCCCTCGCCAACATCACCGTGCACTGCCTCCGTCGTCGCCGTTGCTACTGCCACCGTGCCCTGCTATTGCGCCCTTCGTCCTTACAAGGTTAGTTTGCTGCTTCTTTTATCATTGGTATACGCCTGGAAACTGTTTGATGATTTGTTTGAAAGAACAATTTATTGTTTCAATATTGGAATCTGCCAAGTTTTTCTAAGCAAGATTGAATGAGGCTTTTAGATGTCAAGTTTATAGAAATAGTGTGTATTGGCTAATCAGAAACCGAATACGAAGCCACTAAATGAAACAAATTTATTGATGAATTTTTGTATATGGTTTTTTATAAATGTTCCTGATTACAATAGCATTATGTTGGGGTTTTGATTACATATGGCTAATGCTTAGTGGGTTGTTCCTTGATTTGTTATGCCACTAGAAAAAGTTTTCTTAAATTAGCTTTAGTAAAGCATGATATTGGTGTGGGATTAGAGCAGAAGCATAGTTATTGGTTGTCATATTTGCCACCATCTTTAATTTCAACCTCAATGATTTGTGTAAAATATATTTGTTGGGTCAATGATATTGGTGTGGGATTAGAGCAGAAGCATATATATTGTGTGTAATATATTTGTTGGGTCTATGATTTGTACCTTAACCTCAATATATGTGGATTTCAATTAATCAAGGATTCCAAATTTTGTGACTATGTTGTCTGGGGTTAGTTAGATCAATTTATTTATTTTTATTTGTTGTTTAAGGTTTTGAAAGAAGGATCCATCTGAATGGAAAAAAGAATTTGAGGTTAAGACTTAATACTTTAAGTTGTATGCGACATCTCATGCCAATATTCTAAGTTAATTTATAGATACCTAGAGTATTTATATTTTATTATATACAATACCTGACTAGGTAATAGTGCAGTTCAATTAATTAAATTGAAGTTTAAAAATGAAAATCCTAGAATGTGGCAATCTGAGTAAGGCAGAAGTAGGACTATTTATATTCGTGTTATCACTATGCTTTTTTAGTTAAGTGTAATAACTAATTACGTAGAACTGAATTGAAACTTTGAAAGCATTATTTATTATAAACTTATGTCCCAAATTCAAGGTTGAATGCATTTTATCAAAATATGTACTGTATGGGATCAGATAGTTGAGCTAGAGAAATTATTGGTGTTGATCTAGGGCCTAATTTTATTTTTTTGTGTAGGTGTATGTTATGCTGCATTCTAAAATATATTGGATAAAGTATATTATGATTTAAATATTATCTATCTATACATGAGAGAGATAGTGATAAATAGTCATCAACGTTGGACGATTGGTTCTCTACAATCTTTGGTGATTGTGTATGTTAAATTGTTACAGTATTAATTATTTGCCTTTCTTTGATTTTCTAAATCATATATGTACTTAATAGTTCAATGCTAATGAAAAGTACTCAAATGAAAAGATAAACGAAATGCGGTAAGAGTGGGCAGATTGTGTTCAAGAACATATAAATGAGTAAAAGGTAATGTATATTTATCTAGACTTTAATTGTCAGTGATAGTTGGGAAGAATGCTATTATATTTTGTATGGATCTTTGTGAATTCTTTGGAAAATAAGTTTGCGTACTATAGTTATAATTGTTAATTTGTTGTTGATGAGTTTGGGACATATGTATTATTGTAATGTAATTATTTGTGTATTGACGGAATGACATGTGGCTAATTTGTTATTGATCATTTTGATTGTATTGTCATTCTGATTGTGTGAAGGATATATGGTGAAGGCAAAGAAGACGATATTGGACATATTGGTTGATGCAACACATTTTGAAGGAACGAAGGAGCAATAAGTGTTAACTCATTTGAATGTTAGGAGTGAATTTATTTGGTAGTGGATCGAGTAATGCTAAATAGCCACATTGTGGCCACCCACAATTCACTTTAATAGAAAAGAAAATAATTTATTTAACTTATTTTTTAAAATAAAAATAAGATTTAGTTATTTTATTGTATTCTCTACATTATAGTTATTTTTTTATAATTTTTTTGTAACTTTTTTATTTTTATTAAAAAAATAAATTAAAAATAAAAGTTGCAAAAAAAATTACAAAAAAATAACTATAATGTAGAGAATAAAATAAAATAATTAAATCCTATTTTTATTTTAAAAAATAAATTAAACAAATTGAAATTTTTCCTATTAAACTAAATTGTGGGTGGCCACAATGTGGCTGCATAGATTTATTGTAACTTTTAGTTATAGTTATTGTTAGGATTATTAACTTATTTTGTAATAGATATGGTAGACTTGATTTGTTCGAATCTTAAGTTATAATGAATATTGAAATTTTATCATGATTATGTTATAAATGAAAATGTTTTTCTAATGCTTTTAAATAAATATTGAATTTTAGAAAAAAAAATCTTATAAATACAGGATTTAATCGATTTTAATATTATAAAAGGGCATGATTTTTTTAGGACCTATATACAACACCGCTCAAAAACTGAGGTGGTATATAAGACATAAAATTGGTGATTTTCTACTACGACAATAGACAAAAGCTAGTGTGGTATACATAAAATACCATAGACAATCGATACCTATAACACTACTCGAAAACCATAGTGATACTAATGATATAACAACGGACGCTATGCTTTTAAAGACCATAGACAATGTCTATTGTCATAAATATCTATGACAACAGGCAATGCCTGTTGTCTTTGAGCACCTTTTTTCAGGCACCTACGACACTACCACTTACAACAACAGACATTTTCTCTAATAGACAATAGGCAATGCGCATTGTGAATTCTTTGGACAACAGACATTTTCTCTAATATATATAACTACATAGTTTTATCTCAAGACCTCATAGTTTATAAAATATGATACACCTCTTGCATAAAATATATGTAAGACTTGCGCAAGTCTTACATATATATAACCTCTTGCGTAAGAGGCTTATAAGCTGTTGAAGCTTATAAAATGTTTTCAGAGTTTATAAAATATAATTTCCTAAGAGCTAATAATATGTAGTTTCTTAAGATTTTATAAGTTGTCAAAATATTTGGATAATTAAGCTTATATAAGTTGGAGAGAGAATTTTTAGTTAGAGAGATAAATTAAAAAAAGAAGATGTGATATATAATGAAAATAAAAAGAGTTAATATATAAACTATCCACTTTCATATTGTAAAGATCAAAATTGTCCACTAAGATAAAAACATTAAAAATTGGCCAGTTTTTAGGTAAAAGTACAAAATTATCCCTTACTTTAAAATTTAAAAAAATGGCCACTCATTTCTCTTTTTCTCTCCTCTCTCTCTCTTCACCTTCACGTCACTTTCTCTCTCTCTCTCTCTCTCTCTCTCTCTCTCTCTCTCTCTCTCTCTCTCTCTCTCTCTCCCTCCCTCCCTCTTCCTCTCCTTCTCGTCCTCGCCGTCGCTCCACAGTTTCCACCCACCACCACCGCTACGCTGCTGTTTCTGAGACGGAGGGAGCCGCGCACGCGGCAACGTTGCTCCGCCACTGCTGACTTGCCGGGGAAGAAGATGCGCTTCTGGCTCGGCACCTTTGACTCCGCCGCGCCGCCTCCCCCGGTTCGACGCTCCGCCTTTCCCGGTCCGACGCGCCGCTTCCCTGGTTCGACGCTCCTTCGGAAGCCTCCCCCTCCGTTCGCGTACATCAGCGCCTCCTCTGTACACCTGAATTCGAGTCCGCCCCACCCCTGAATTCCAATTCGCCTCGCCGGAGTCGTTGCAGCAGCTGGGCAGATCTGGCGCGGCCGTGAGCTGCCCACTGAACGGAAGATCTGGTGCGGGCAATAGAGGATGGGGTCGGACGGCGGTGGATGGCTGCAGTAGCTGAGCAGATCCGGTGTAGATCCGGCTGGGCAGATCCGGTGTGTATCAGAGAAGTCGAAAGCAGATCCGGTCGAATTCTATATCAATCTCTGCAAATCTTATTGTAGAGAGAGACAAAAAGAAAGAGAGAATCCAGCAACACATATTTCAGTACCCTATAGAATGCCTCTAAAAAAAATAGCATAGAATGATCTCATCTGGTCAATGGTGGTAGAGTTGTCGGCCATAAGCTGTGTGCGGTGGTTTTGGTTGTTGGAAAATTTAGGAGTCCATCGCTGGAAGAGATTTTGATTGTATTGTATTGATAATTAATTAATATATTTAACTGATATTTTGAGAATGTATAGATCGATTGAAAGATAAAGAGATTTTCGTCAATTGATTAAAGTTCTTGAATTCACAACTAGATCTATGAATTCACAACTTAATAAATCTTCTTGAATTCACAACCAGCTCGATGAATTCACAACTTAATATTCTTGAATTCACAATCAGCTCGATGAATTCACAACTTAATGTTCTTGAATTCAAAACCAGTTCTATGAATTCACAACTAAAACTCGAATTCACAACCAAAATAAATTCTAGTTTTAATTGAGAATTCAAACTTTAAAAACTCAAATTCACAATTACTTGAATTCACAATCAAAATAAATTTTGGTTGTGAATCAAATTTTAGTTGTGAATTCATCTGGTTGTGAAATCACAACCAAAAAATTCTGATTGTGAATTAAATTTTAGGGTTTAGGGTTTAGGGTTCACAACTAGGGTTTACGGTTTCAGTTCAGTTCAGTTGTGAATTTACTGTTTCAGTTCAGTTGTGAATTCACAATCGTAATAATTCACAACTAGGTTTAAGGTTTCAGTTCAGTTCAGTTGTGAATGTACTGTTTCAGTTCAGTTGTGAATTTACAATCATAATAATTCACAACTAGGGTTTAGGTTTAGGATTTAGGGTTTAGGATTTCAGTTCAGTTCAATTGTGAATTTACTGATTAAGTGCATTTGTGAATTTACTATTTCAATTCAGTTGTGAATTCACAATCGTAATAATTCACAACTAGGGTTTAGGTTTAGGGTTTCAGTTCAGTTTAGTTGTGAATTTACTGTTTCAGTTCAGTTGTGAATTCACAATTGTAATAATTCACAACTAGGGTTTAGGTTTAGGGTTTAGTGTTTCAGTTCAGTTCAGTTGTGAATTCACAATCGTAATAATTCACAACTAGGGTTTAGGGTAGGTTTCAGTTCAGTTCAGTTGTGAATTTACTGATTAAGTTCATTTGTGAATTTACTATTTCAGTTCAGTTGTGAATTCACAATCGTAATAATTCACAACTAGGGTTTAAGTTTGTTAGGTCCGGAGGGTCTCGAATAGGTGTATGGGGGGAATACACCTATACGCTATTTTTTCTAAAATCAGAAGGATCTCAAGATAGAGATCAAAGCGAAACTTTACACACAAACTCTGACACCTGTTTATTGAAAAGAGTTTTGACCAAAACAGGGTTGATGATTGATACTGAAAGACTCTTCAGTAAGGAGTTATCAGTTAAGTCACAAGAACTTAACTGATGCACGTAAAGGCTTCAGTCGAGTTTGATGAAAACAGAGATGTTATAAATCTTCCTGACTATCAGAGGATAGATCAGTTAGATTGATAACATACGCAGCGAAAATACTTTTGTTTCGCAATAGCCTTTGTCGAGCACGTTGTTAGTCAAGTTTCTCTTTGCAATTAATTAGTATTCAGTTTATCAAAGATAAGAACACGAGTAGGAAAGTAAAACTGAAAGCTGTAAATATCACATAGATTTTTACGTGGTTCGGAAAACACTTCCTACATCCACGGTCGGTTGATCAGACCAACAACTTCACTCTGCAAGTGCTTACGGGTGCACAACAAACCGAATTCGTGTGCTTGCCGGGTGCACACAACCGAATCAACTGAAGATCCAATCTTCAGTACCAACACACCTTGTTAGATTTCTCACGCCTAGCACGAACTGGCACTAGGATCTTACGGAGACAGAGTACCTTCCTGAACTCATTTGCAACTCAAACACTTGATTCTATCGGTCGAAGGGAGGTTTGAAATCTTGCCAACTAAACTTCAAAGAACAAGTTCTTTGGAGTTAGTTTTGACCTAGGCTCTGGGTAAACAGAGGTTTACCTAAGGTCTAAGAGAATATATATGTAATCAGCAGTAACTGATTTTTGGCTTTGAGATTCTTTTCTTCGATTCAAGCTTTGGGAATTTGAGCTTTGGGCTGAGACGCAATTTTGGCAGAGCTTCAGCTTGTGTTGTTGAATCGGTGAAGATTGAAGTGATCCTCGAGCGCTATTTATTGGAGAGGTCTTGAATAGATCCGTTGGCGGAGAAGGTCTTCAAGAATTCTTCCGTTAGAGAGTAATTTGAACTTGGGCTGAGGCTTCAATCTTCGAGGTTCCTTGTTTGGTGAGAACGACTATGTTGAAGAGCAGGAGATGCGACGTCTCTGATAAAGTAGTCACCAAATAGGAATGACCTCTGCAGAGAAAGGATGATCCTGAGATCTCTGCATTTAATGCGCCTGTACTTTTTGGAGTACGTGGCTTCCTTTGAACGTTGGAGGTTCAGTCCGAGGAAGATTGTTTAACTGATACTTGACTTTAGTATCAGTCCGCTGATTCCACGTGGCACGCATTAAGTAATCAATTCCAGACTAATTCTTCAACTGATACTTCAGTTGGCAACTTCATCTTCAGTCTTCAGTCTTCAGAACAACAACTAAACTAGAAAAGAACTCTAACACTTGAGTTCGAACAGTTCTAGTGTATTACAATTAAAGCCTATGGATTTTGGTATCATCAAAACAAAGGATCAGGATATTCCATTAAGTTCCCAACAATTTCCCCCTTTTTGATGATGCCAAAACCACACAACAATTCTAGACAAGAAAAAGACTGAACTCAGAGCACAAGTTCTAAAACAGGGTAAATACTATTCGCCCTTAACAATAGAACGTAAAAACTTGTACTTAGAGAAAGAACACAACAATTCTAAAACAGAACGAGGAAAAGACAGAAAAACATTAATCAGAGCCTGGACAAAGATTCATTGTCTTCAGGTTGAGATCAGAAAGAAGTTATTTTCATTAATATGAAATAACTGATAAGATATCAGTTTGAATTACAAAAAAGGTAAAAAGATTTCTTAAAGAATCAAAACAGAAAACTAAGGTTTCTGACCATACAAACTAAAGACCGCATTCTTGATATTGTCATAGTCTGCTGAACTGACATCAGTGGGCACCTTCCAAATGTTGCAGATGCTTTCGACTTCTCTTCTAATAGAATCTCTGTTAACTCCGTTTCTGGTTCTTGGTGGACATACCATTTCCTTCAGAGAGTTTGAAGTCTGAATCCTAGCATCTTTCTGAGCAGATTGCATTCTCAAGACCATTGCTCTTTCTGGCCAGTTAGCAAGAAAGTATTTCCAGGCCTCAATTTGGAAATCTCTGCTCCTGTCCAGATTGGCGAAAACAACCCATTTGGTGTATCATTCTTTCAGCTTTTCCCACCATTCATTCATATCAGTCGGTATCCATCGATCTTGTCGTTCATACCTATCCAAATAGGATACCAAGAGGCCTTCATTGATATAGTGCGATATCCTTTGTGGTTCTCGAAGCCTCTGTGGGAAGAGTTGTGGAGTATCTTCGCCCTAGGAGAGAACTTTCTTAGCCTTCGGCTCTGGGTTTCTAGAGGGTGAGCTTTCTTCTCTTGTTCTATTTCTGCTGAAATCTCTTGAGACAGAAGGAGCTTGCGCGGTGGTGCTGGGAACGCCAGAAAAGATGACTTGAGCTCTGGCAAAGGTTTGTGCCAGATCTTTGGGTAAGGAAGGTTCCAAATACTATTTACCCTTTTCGGCATCATCTCGAGGGAGAGAGCTAACCTTCGTTTGGAGGTCCTTGATGTCGTTAAGCATTGATTGAATGAGCGATGAGTTGGAAGACTCACGAACATAATTCAGCTCACTTTCAACTTTTTCTAGGTGAACAAGGATTGGTCGGAGTTCTTGCGCGATCATCAGTTGGGCATCTGTAGCAGTCATGAAGTCTGTCATGAACTTGATGCGCATTTTTCCAAGTTGATCTTGAATATTCAGAAGTTGTTACTTGGATTCTATTTCAACTGTCAAGACGTATTGATGAAGCTCTTTAAGTTCCGTTTGAACTTTTGGAAATTCATCTTGAAGAAGGTCTCTTTGGAGAGTGAGATGATCAATTTTAGCTCGATGAATTCTTCTTCGAAGAGCGATGATGCGAGCATCGTGATTGATCATGTCGTCTTGGGCCTGAGCCTCAACAGCCCTGAGCTACCTTAGGAACTTGGCGCCGTAGATGTCCTGTCGTTCCCTTTCATGCTTGAGTGTCTCGATGGCGAATTGTTGTTTGGAGATAACATCCAACAGAGCATCAATCGGATTTTCAGTTCCTTCTGGAATTTTGAAATGAGTTTTGACGGGTTCTCTTCTTTTCCACTCAGTGAGAAATCCATCAGTGTCAATATCCGAGTCATAACGGATGACACCGGGTTGACGAGAGATTTCAATAAATTCCTCTGGTTGCTCATGAGGAGCAGGGGGTACCTGTGCTGGACCTTGAGAGGTTGAAGCAGCATCAGTAGCTGGAGCAGCATTGGCTGTGGTTGGGGCATAAGGGAGATCTTCTTCTTCAGTGGGAGAGGGAGGAGCAAGAGTGCGTCCTTTGTTGATGTTGTGGCCCTCGATTAAAGCGGGCTCATCTGTTGGGAAGATGGGCGGTGATGAGGGTAGAGGAGTGTCTGTGACATCCTCAAGGCGTCCTTCCGGAGATGAGGGATCAATGTTGTCAACTGATTTCATCTGGACCGCTGGCAGGGAGCTCGGAGATTCATCCTTATTAATGTCGCTGGGCTGAATATCCTCAAAGGAGGATGGCATAGCAGTTGAAGTTTCAATCAGTAACTGACTGATTGGATCAGTCATCAGTTGCTCTGGAGAAGTGATGTCAGCTGCAGAGTCCGCTTGAGGAGCAGTCTCAAATGCAGATGCTTCTCGGAGAGTGACATCGGGTTCTGGATCCTGATGAGGAGGCGATGGAAGAGGCAATGTATCTACAGAATCAGGGACTGTAGGATCTTCAAGGATTTTGGATGTGCCAGCATTCTGGTTGAGAATCAGTGTATGCCTGGAATTGCCTAGGGATTCAAGATAATCCATGGCAAAGTTGTCGAAGCCATAGATTACATCCCAGACTCTTGTGATTTGGAAGAGGCTGATCAAGGAGGCTTCTTCGAATTCAAATGACTCTTCAGTTCCAGTGTTTTGAAGATCATTGACTTGTGGGCATGGAGCTGTCTTTAGTAATGTGTAGGTGAGAAGTCTATGGAGATTCTGGTAGACTTCTAAAGATGTATCAAAATCACATAGAAGATGCCGTAAGTGATTTGTTGCATCTTGACAAGCTTCAGACTGCAGTACTGTGACTGTTTGATTTTTAGCAGATGAACCAGTGGGAGTTGGTTCAAAGGGGGTTTGCAGTACAACTTTCCCTTTTGATTTGGGAGAGATGAGAGTCTTTGAGGTAGCCTTAGGCTTTGGTCTGGGGACAGTTTTTGAAGTAGTTTTCGGAATTGAGGAACGAGGTCGACGGGGTACGTTTGTGGGAGAATAAATGGGAAGCTCAGAGGTGGAGGGTTCAGGGAGTTCTGGTTCAGTTGACTCAGGGGAGGATAGATTGATTACCTTCATTTTAGGGGAGGGTTTGGGTCCACCTTTTGCAACCTTGAGAAGTCGATAGTTATCCGTGAAAGGTAGCATCTCTGGCTAGTAAACAGTAGTGAAAGACTTTATCCCTTGTATGATGATTTGGGAAACCCTGTTGGAGCAAATTTTTCGGCCTGGTATTCTGACGCTCGCTGAAGAGGAGTTTGAGATACGCCTCTTCCCAGTTGAAGGGTCCTTCCTTCAGGAGAGCAGCCAAAATGTTCTTCTGGGGCTGAGAGGCCTTGTCCGAAGTTCCTGTCGCGCCTATCCAGCACTTCTGAATGATTTTGCCTAATAGAGTGAATTCAGGCTCGAGAAGAAATAGAACAAGTGTCCCTTCAGTTGACTCGTCTGGATTTTTCATTGCCTTTTTGAGGGTGGCATTTGCTTCGTCATCTGAAATAGATGAGGGAGAAGAACCATTGTTCAGAAGTTTGAACAGATTTCTGACAATGTCTGACACATTGAGTGTTTCTTCTCGTTTGTCTGAGAAATCTGGGGTCGTGAATATAGTGATTTCGGAGAAGAGTTCACCGGAATCGTTGAATTTTAGATTTTGATAAAATTGTCTGACTGCATCGATGAGAAGATAATCAGCTTCCTTGGTCACGAAGGTCTTCCAGTGATGTTGAATCAAAATTTCCTCTACTCTAGGATGCTCCGATTTCTTCTCAAGTGATGGATAATCCACTGACTGGTCGTATCTGACTCCTTTAGTAAGGCAATCGACCTTCTGGGCACCAGACTTCTTTCAGTCGAATTTAGTCATTCTGTGAATCTGCAGAAAGAGAGTTTTGGAGCAGGGAGAATTCTCACAGTTGATGGCTGTGGAAGATGGCTGTGGAAGATGGTTAGTAGGAATGCGCGAGAGAAAGTGAAAAAGTGATGATGAGGGATGAGTGAGAGATGTGGGTAGTGGAGACAAAGTGCAGACGTGAGACGTGGTGACGAAGTGTGATCGTGGGAGATGAACTGTTACTTAGGGCAATTGAAAAGACATCGACGGTTTGAAATTCGCGTGCCAAATCATATTTAATGAATTTTGAAGTCCGTAATTAATGCCCGTCAGAGAAATACCTTAAAATAAGAGACTAAAATGTTGAAGAATATTTGACGCAATCTCTTACTCATGAAAGTAGGCGGCGAGCAAATTATGCAATGATAAGTTCAAATAAGGTATTCTGAATTATTCTCGTTCATCAATAGAACATGGTCATCAGTCAATAAAAAGACAAAAGTCGTCTTATTCTCTCATCAGTTAGAGATAATACTAATTCAGTCAAGTTCCCAACAATCAGCTAGGAGAAATATCAGTAACTGATTTAAACTAACCAGCGTTCCCCTAGGTTTGATAATTAGTAATCATCATACAGATTGACAGTGAAGTGATGTGAAAGAAGAGAGCAAAAAATAAGCAAGGATAAAGTAGTTTAAATTCATCAACAATTGAGAATAGCAATGTGAGACTGAACAAAAGGAAGTTGACAAAGCAGTTCTAGAACGTCATTTACAAATGTGAATTTTAAAGGCAGTTGACATTCTTGACCTTCCTTTCTCCTCAGTTGATGCGAAGCTTCTTGCTTGGTTTCTCTTGTGGATTTTCAGTTGACTCCTCATCTATCTTCCCTTTTCCCTTCTTGTCTTCTTCTTGTTTCTTGTCGTCGTGGGATTCAGGCACGTTGCTGATTTTGGTCTGAGTTCCCAGTTGCTGTTGTAGATTTATGATAGTAGATTCAAGAAAGGCAAGTTTGACTTTGAGATCGTAAGTCTCCTCTTCTTGAATGATCAGCCTCTCATCCAGCATCTGAATTTCTTCATCAGTGAGAGGTCTTGCTGACTTTGGAACTTCATTAGCTGAGTCTTCATTCCCTGTATGGGAAGGAATATTTTGACAAATTGGAGACTTCGACTGAGTTTCATCATCAATGTTGTGATCTTCCTTAAGAAGACTTTTGGAGACAAGATACTGTCTGAAGTTGGGAGCCCAGTCATGGATTGCATCCCAGAGATTTGTGACTTTGAATTTTTCAAAGACACTGCTCTCTAGAGCTTCCATTTCAGCATCAGTAAGAACTTCGTCAATTCCCTGAAATTGGGATCTGGGCATTGTCTTGACGAAGATGAAGAAGAAGTAGCTGACGAGGTCTTGAAACTCTTCAGCATGCTCAGTTGCCATGATTAAGGGAAAAGTGGTAGTGACACAGTGTTGAGCAAGCAGTGTCACATAATTCTTGAGTAGAGCAAGTGGAGTCACTGAAGATGAGGATGCCGCATTGAGATCAGCAGGCTCTGCAAATTTGACCTTCTTGTTGAAATTGTCAAGGCAGAAGTGAAAAAATCCTTTGAGAGGAGGATTAAGTTCTTCTTGACATTGTGAAGGATCAGCAGAGGATGGTGGTTGTTGATGAGAAGCTTCTATATCTGGAATAAGCACTTCCTCTGGAGTCCGTCGTGCAGCTTCTTCAGAATTCTCTTTTAGTGATTGTTGAGGAGAGTCAAGGGTAATCTTGACTGGAGTTGATGAACTATCAAGGTTCCTTTTGATTGAACCTCGAGTTCTGTAGTGAGCCTCTATTGTGGAACCAGGGGTTTCACTAGGCAGGCTGGAAATCCGTTTGATTGAGCTCTTTTGCCCTTCAAAGAGATGAATTGTTGAAGACACTTTGGTGGTGTTCTTCCAGAAACATTGAATTCCTTTTGTGCTCTGAAGGATCAATGACGATACTCTTGTTCCTTGACGTAGATGTCGAGAGGAATAAGTCTCCTTCTTTTCTTCAGCCAAAATTTGAAGATAGGCCCTTTCCCAGTTAAATGGGCCTTCTTGAAGTAAAGCGATCAATACCAATTTGTGTGGTCTAGACAGCTAACCAGGCGATCCTAGAATGCCAAACCAATATTTCTTGATCATTTTGGCAATTGGTCTGAGATGGGGATGTAGTCTTGACACGCTCAAGACGTTTGCGATGTTGAGATCGGAGGAGGTATCATCCATCAGTGTGTCTCACATGAGATTGGTGGCTTCTTCATCAGTGAAGATCGGAGCTGGTTCTTTAGCTGAAAGATTGAACAGTTCTCTTTCTGCTCGAGAGATGTTGACAGTGAACTTTGTTGATTCTGAAAAATCTTCGCTGGTGAAGATGTTGATGTCTGCTGTGAAGTCACCAGTCATCTCGTCAGTCTGAATGTTGTCATAGAATTCTCTGATGATCTGTTCGTCAAGAAGGAATTCTGGCGAGCTGTGAAGAAACCTTGTCCATCCATGGCGTTCCAAGATCTCATTAATCTTGTCGTGTTCAGTGAGACTCTGAAGTGCCTCAGATGTTACGATGGGCTCGTAACATACAGCTTGTTGAGAGACGGATCTCGTGAATCTTGCCATGTCTAGATTTTGAAATGAGAGGTTTCTGCAAAAATCTCAAAAAGGTTCTCACAGAGATTGAACTGTGGATTTCACGGTGAGTCGAGGAGAGTAAACATACTTGTTTGATTTGAGACAAATGATTTCTCCGAAATTGAGTAAATCTTTTTCAGAAGATGAAACGATTTTGAAGAGAATGTGGAAGATCGTGCACAAGGCGGTTTCAATGAACTTTTGAAATTCGTGCAAATAGAGACGTGACACGTGTATCAATCTACTTGTTAGTAAAAAGGGCGGGATCGCACGAACGTGTGACAACCAAAGTTAGACGTAATTTCTACGTGTCATTTGAGAAAAATGAAGATATAAAAATCATGACACATCAGCCTTGAAATAATTTTTCAGTCTAGAGAAGTAAAGGTACTTAGTCATTAAACCATATGAACTTTGTTGAGAGAAACTTACACGTCAACCAGTACTGAATTAGATGTTGACTGCAGTGGAAGTTCCCCCTTAAATGGATGACTGGTTCTTCTTTGACTGTTCTGGTGTCGACTGTTACTGCACTTTCTTCTCTTGCTTCATCTTTCTTCTGGTCTGAAGTGTTCCTTCATGAATCACTTCTTCAAGAATTTCTGACTTCCTTTTGAAGTTGATTTCTGTTTCTTCAAGACGTAGTAGAAGTTCTTATTTCTGAGACTGAAGGAGTTTTAGTCTGTTGATCAGTCTGCGCTCTTGAATAGGTGTATGGCGGGGGGGGGGGGGAGGGGAATACACCTATACGCTATTTTTCTAAAATCAGAAGGATCTCAAGATTGAGATCAAAGCAAAACTTTACACACAAACTCTGACACCTGTTTATTGAAAAGAGTTTTGACTAAAACAGGGTTGATGATTGATACTGAAAGACTCTTCAGTAAGGATTTATCAGTTAAGTCACAAGAACTTAACTGATGCACGTAAAGGCTTCAGTCGAGTTTGATGAAAACAAAGATGTTATAAATCTTCCTGACTATCAGAGGATAGACCAGTCAGACTGATAACATACGCAGCGAAAATACCTTTGTTTCGCAATAGCCTTTGTTGAGCACGTTGTTAGTCAAGTTTCTCTTTGCAATTAATCAGTATTCAGTTCAGTTGTGAATTTACTGTTTCAGTTCAATTGTGAATTCACAATTGTAATAATTCACAACTAGGGTTTAGTTTTACTTTCCTACTCGTGTTCTTATCTTTGATAAACTGAATACTGATTAATTGCAAAGAGAAACTTGACTAACAACGTGCTCAACAAAGGCTATTGCGAAACAAAAGTATTTCCGCTGCGTATGTTATCAGTCTGACTGATCTATCCTCTAATAGTCAGGAAGATTTATAATATCTCTGTTTTCATCAAACTCGACTGAACCCTTTACGTGCATCAGTTAAGTTCTTGTGACTTAACTGATAACTCCTTACTGAAGAGTCTTTCAGTATCAATCGTCAACCCTGTTTTGGTCAAAACTCTTTTCAATAAATTGGTGTCAGAGTTTGTGTGTAAAGTTTCGCTTTGATCTCTATCTTGAGATTCTTCTGATTTTAGAAAAATAGCGTATAGGTGTATTCCCCCCCATACACCTATTCGAGACCCTCCGGACCTGTAACTCCTTGAGTTCGAACAGTTCTAGTCTATTACAATTAAAGCCTATGGATTTTGGTATCATCAAAACAAAGGATTAGGATATTCCATTAAGTTCCCAACAAGGTTTAGGGTTTCAGTTCAGTTTGGTTGTGAATTTACTTTTTCAGTTCAGTTGTGAATTCACAATTGTAATAATTCACAACTAAGGTTTATGTTTAGGATTTAGTGTTTCAATTCAGTTCAGTTGTGAATTTACTGTTTCAGTTCAGTTGTGAATTCACAATTGTAATAATTCACAACTAGGGTTTAGGTTTAGGGTTTAGTGTTTCAGTTCAGTTCAATTGTGAATTCACAATCGTAATAATTCACAACTAGGGTTTAGGTTTAGGGTTTAGGGTTCAGGGTTTCAATTCAGTTCAGTTGTGAATTCAAAACCAAAAAAATCTGGTTGTGAATTAAATTTTGATTGTGAATTCGACTGGTTGTGAATTCACAAACAAAAAATTCTGGTTGTGAATTCACAATTCACAAACAAAATTTTTTGGTTGTGAATTCATATTGGTTGTGAATTGCGGGATTTTTTAAAGGGGTGATGTAAAGTGGACATTTTTTTAAATTTTTAATGTGAAGTGTATTTTGGTAACACTGGCCATTTTTTAATATTTTATCTTAGTGGACAATTTTTAATTTTACAATATGAAAGTGGTCATTTTAAAAATCCACTCAAATAAAAATCATAATTGAGTTATTTTTATAAAATGAGTGTTTCTTATAAAACAATGAGAAAATAAGTTGGGATAAAAGTACTTATTGTTTTGGGACCTTATAATCTCTTAGAACTTATTTTGTCGAATACTTTGAAAGAGTTTATATATTTTTAAATAACTTTATTATATGCTATTTTAAAGAGTTTATAAGCTCAGTCAAACACCCTCTTAATTTACTTTTAGTTATCTTTTTTCTTCCAGAGTTGAATTTTAAATTAATATCTTTCTTTTCTTGGTTTCGATTTAAAATAGAAGAGTTGAGCAAATTAAAAATTCAGAGGTTCATGACCACGAAAAAAAGATGGTTGGGTAACGACCATTTGAAATGTGCCAATTTCATACACAACCGTGTTAAGAAGGCATTAACGGGTATTTAAGATATTCATAAATTTTCTGTTGTTTATGATTTATGCTTAATTGTTCTAAATTTTGGGGTTCATGAGCTTTATTTCAAGATAATCTTCTGGAAATTGGTGCGTTTTATGGTGTATTTTATGCTTTGCAGGAGATTTAGGTTTTCGAGATGAAGAGTACAAATTTGGAGAGTTTGGGCTAAGAATCGTGTTTTTGTGCATACTCTGGCATGTCAGAGAAGCGAAGTCCCGCATGCCAGAGCAGCGAAATGGGAAGCCAGAGAAATGCTCCAGAGCAGAGCCGACATCTCCAGAGCATAGAAGTGCGCCAGAGCCAGAGCAGCGAAATCACCAGTCAGAGGGGAGAAAGCCAGAGCAGCGAAATCAATCGCCAGAGAAGTCATATGCCAGGCCAGCGGAATCAAAAGCGCCAGAGGAATCGAAGCGCCAGAGGAATCGAAGTTCCAGAGGAATCATAAGCGCCAGAGAAATCACTTCGCTGCTGGAATCATAAGTGCCAGCGGAATCACCAGTCAGAGCGGAAGCCGTTCCGCTGGCGAGAGCCAGAGCGGAAGCCGTTCCGCTGGCGAGAGCCGCGATTTCCGCCATAGTGGAGATTATTTCCAGAGCGCGCGTCACAGCTGGACTTACCTTCCTTTGCACGATTCTATTCCTTTTAGAGTCCGGCTTTGCATGGCAACTTCCATGATGATATAGAGAGATTTGAAGTCTATAAATAGGGCCATACTTTTCATTGTAAAAATAATACTTTGCCCTAGTTTTAGACGCCATCTTGGAGATCTGTTGGCATCCGAAGCTTAGGAATTTAATTGCTTTCTTAGTGTCGATTGTTGATTAAGTTTCAATTTAGTTTTATTTAATTTTTATTCTTGGATTGTGATTGAGTGACACAATTACACGTTCAAGACGTTTACGATATTTCGTATTTAAATTCAATTTATTTCTGTTTAATCATGTTTACGTTTTTCGTTCATGTTTATGCTTTCGTTTTAATTATGCAATTTAAATTATGCACTTTAGTTTCACGCCTAGATTAGTTGGTTTTTAATTTACAAGTATTTAATTTCTTAAGTTAGGTTTAATTTGAGTTGTTTAGATTCTTGCCTAGGTTAAGTTTAAATTCAAGTTTAATTTAAGTTTAAGTTTAAGTTTCAGTTTTTAAATTCAAACTCTTTACTGCTTTCTTTACTGTTTTTCCTGCGATACAATTAGAAGCCCTTAAAGACTTTCCTTGAGAGATGACACTGGGTCAGCTTACCATCACTAGAATGTCCTTGTCCTATTGCAAGTCAAACTAGAGGTGTTCTAGGTTGAGTCAAATTTTGGCGCCGTTGCCGGGGAAAGTTTTAGGCGTTTTAGTTGTGTCGTTTTTACTTGCTTTATTTAATTTCCAGTTTTTACATTTTTGTTTTTACTTTTCTTTTCCTTCCACCCGGTACGTTTTATCCGTGTGTTAAGTGTTGTGTATGCAGGGACGCCGTAGCCTGAAAAGAAAACTAACGTCCCCGCTGGATAACACTCGGACACATACCAGAGCAGACGCGTTATACTCTGACTCTGATTCCGAGGACAGCGCTGCAAGCCCTGCCAATTCCAGCTCTGACTCCGATCTTGACGTTCCAGAGCAGGCCGTAGTAGGGGAGGCAGCCAGCTCTGACCAGCCAGAGCAGACCACAGCCACGACAGAACACACTAAGGAGGAAGAGGCCAGCTCCGCCAATTTTCGCACTGAGCAGGATTTACACGAGGAGAAAGAAGTCATGGCTCAAAAAATGGAGTACATGGGAGACTTCACCAGGCCGGTGTTTGGAGATACCAACACGTCGGCAATCGTGCTCCCCACTGCCGTCAGAAATTACAATCTAAAGCCGAATGATTCAAGTCTTTTACCTCTGTTCCATGGGATGCCGAGTGAAGATGCCCTACAATTCATCCGTGACTTTTGCACACAAGTTCAAACCATTCCATTGTTGAATCTCACGGAGGACCAACTTAAGCTCAAGTGCTTCCCCTATGCACTTAAAGATCGGGCGAGAACATGGATGCTAACTCTGCCGCCCAACTCTATCACCACTTGGGGAGAAGCTTGTGAGAAATTCATGCTAAAATACTATCCCAGCCACAAGACTCAGGAGCTAAGGTCGCAAATCATGGAATTCACCCAAGGAATGGACGAGCCCTTTCATGAAGCTTGGGAAAGATTCCAAGAACTTCTCCGCCAGTGCCCACAACATCAATTTCCCAACGTGATGTTGATGCAATTTTTCTACGACGGGTTAGTGCAAACTGCCCAATTTATGGTGGACAGCACTGCCGGAGGGAACATAGCTCGGAAGACTGTGGCAGAGCTTAAGGAAATATTCAAAACATTGGCGGAGAGCTCTCAACAAAAGTTGGTCCATGGAAAGAAAGTTGAGGCCAGCACTGTGACGAACCAGTATGAGCTGCAAAAGCAATTAGGGTCAATCATGAGAGAAGTACAACAGCTCAATATGAGCCATACGGAAGCTGCACCCATCCCTGCGCAGAGCAAAGATTATAATCAAGGCAAGCAGAACTTCAATGGCGGATGGAGAGGTCAGCAACAAGGGAATTGTCAGCCTGCTCAACAATTTCAGAATGCTCCACAGTTTCAACAGCAGAAACAGTCTTTAGAGGAGACGATGCAATCGTTTATGGAGCTAAGCAAGCAAAACATGGAGATGACCAAGCAGAATTTGGATTCTCAGGCTGCCACTATTAAACGCCTAGAGACCACCGTAGGGCAACTGTCGGGCGCGCTGGACCAGCTACAGCAGCAGCAGAGCCAAACTCATCAAGCGCTAGCTCTGGCGAGGATGCCAGAGCAGACTAGGCTGCTAGCTCTGGCTCGACAGCCAGAGCAGAGGAGAGAGCCAGCTCTGGCTTGGCAGCCAGAGCAGAGGAGAAGGATGATAGAGCAGAGAAGAGCGCCAGAGTTGATAAGGCCAGAGCAGAAACTTCACAAATCAAGTACGCCATATCAACCACCGAAGCCCAGCCCGCCTCTGCCACCATCAATTGTTGATCCAACCCAACCATTACCAAAGAAAGAAGATCCAGGGAGTTTCATTATTGGTATTGGCTTGGGTCGAGCTGGAGAATTCACGGGCATGTTAGACTTGGGTGCGGCAGTCAATTTGATGCCGTATGCTATTTTTCAGAAATTGGGCAGGAAGGAAGAGGAGCTTAAAAGCACGAAAACAAGACTTCAATTAGCTGATGGGGCAAATTGTAGCACTCGTGGTATGTTAAAAGATGTTGAAGTCATGGTGAGAGGAATCACGGTGCTAGCCGATTTTGTGGTGCTCGAGGCAGGGCATGGCATTATAGGAAATAATGCGCAACTTGTTCTACTTGGTCGGCCTTT
Source organism: Salvia miltiorrhiza (assembly GCF_028751815.1). NCBI lineage: Eukaryota > Viridiplantae > Streptophyta > Magnoliopsida > Lamiales > Lamiaceae > Salvia > Salvia miltiorrhiza. The sequence continues at coordinate 1,493,276 of NC_080387.1, read as the reverse complement.
TATGGCTACTACCCAGACGCGCATTGATGTGGGTTCTGAAACTTTGAGCATGGCCGGGTCTGGTAGATCGGTAACATTCTCCGTTTTTAATAACAAGCCTATTATTTCTAACTCTTCAATGCATATCTATTCTCTTGTGGAGATTGCTGACCAGGAGGAAGAAGTAGAAATTTTCAGAGCTAACTGTCTTTCGCCAGCTTTGCCTATTCCGCCAGCGCTGACTACTTCATGAAAGAATATTAAACTGAATTAATGTTCCGCTTTGCCCGACGATCGTTTCTTGGTTATTATTAATTTATCATACAACGATTAATCCTAACATGCTCCTATGAATTTAACAGCTGCACATAGATGTTAGGAATTACTTACTTGTAAAACGGATGCAGAGACTGTTGATGATCGTGTCGAAAGACTCCAGTTCTGATCTTCTGAACTGTATCCCGCTCAGCTTTCACCGTTGGATGGACAACGAGCTGTGAAAGTTCCCAGATTAGAAATCCCTACACGTTTCCTGCGCCTCCTCAACTCTCAAAAACCCTAATAATTATCAGTGTGTTTTTGCTGAGAGCTGACAGCTGTATTATATAATACAGAATAAAGGGAGGGGCGCCAGTTTCTGTGTGTAGGCGTTTTCTAGCCCTACATGGGCTAGGAGACAGTGGGCCAGTCCAGGGACTAGATACAAGGAATAAAGATGGGCCTCAAATAAATTAATTTATCTATGGTCAGCCCATACCATAAATAATTTATAAATATCAGTTCATTCCACTAGAGAACCAATATTGACTTACCCCTTTATTGCCGGCATTTGAGTCGGGGCTTGTATTTAGACTCATTAAATCCTCGTATTTAAAATATCTGACATCCATTAATTAATTAGAGCTCTGACAGCCTTAATTAATTAATTTCTTGTAATCCTTAAGCAGTACCACTCAAACCTTATTATTGCGCTTGAACTTAATCAACCTGCAGGGTTTAGCGCAATAAACATTATTGAGCTCCTTAAGGGAATGTCATTATCCTATACGGATACGAGTACTAATACAGATAACCAGATATCATATATTAACCGCTATCACCCAAGATACAAAGTACTCAAGTTACTATATAACTCTTGCTCATAGTAAGTCAAAGTGATAAACGAATCAACATATATATCTGACATCTTATTAGTATTAAGATCTTATAAGTCACCGAGATCTCTAATTCTTCACTTAAGTCAGATAGAAGAATATATCTCACTGTGGTCCTATCAATACGTATAACGTACCAGTATAGATAAGTAGTCAAGACAAACTACTTCCATCTATACCGCAGCCTAAACCAATAACTTGTCCTAGAGTTATTTCGGCTGTGATTATATTATATCTCTTAAGGTTATTCCAATTATACGGTCTTCTGTGATCTACAACACACCATATAATCTACTTTTATAGAGATAAAGAACATACATATGCAATCATGAACACAATCAGATAGGAGATAAAACAGTGAACACAGGAATCATTGTATACAAGCATAAAACGTTCTTGCTTTCAGTATACAAATCCAACAATCTCCCACTTATACTAAAGCAAAACTTTTAGTATACAATGTGTCTAAATACTAGCTATTACAATAAACACCTTCACTTCTTCTTCTCCCACTTATACTGAAAGTTTTTCTCTAAGTGGGTGGCATCAGCCGCAATCCCATCCCTCGAGCATGCTTCTCGTAGGCCTTTTGCGGCAAGCTCTTCGTGAAAGGATCAGCTAAGTTCTCCAATGTATCAATCTTCTCAACTAGCACATCTCCTCTGCTTACGATTTCTCGTATGATGTGGTACTTTCTCTCTATGTGTTTGGTCGCCTTGTGGCTCCTGGGTTCCTTAGAATTTGCCACTGCACCCGAGTTATCACAATAAATTATGATACTCTTAGGCAAATTAGGTACCACTCCTAGATCCAAGAGGTAGTTCCGGAACCATACAGCCTCTTTAGCAGCTTCGGAAGCAGCTACATACTCGGCTTCCATGGTGGAGTCTGCAATGCACTTCTGCTTTGCACTCCGCCATGATACGGCTCCACCTCCCAAGGTAAACACATAGCCAGAGGTAGATCTCTTCTCATCCCGGTCAGCCTGGAAATCCGAATCGGTGTAACCCAAAGGAATTAGACTGTCTGACTGGTAAACTAGCCTATAATCTCGAGTCCTCTTCAGGTACTTGAGAATGTGCTTTACCGCAGTCCAGTGTCCTGGTCCAGGGTTCGACTGATATCTAGCAACCATGCCAACGACATAGCAAATATCAGGTCGCGTGCAAGGCATTGCATACATGAGGCTACTTACAGCGGAAGCATATGGTACCTTCCTCATTTCCTCAACCTCACTAGGCGTCTTAGGACACATGTCCTTAGACAGATGAATGCCATGTTTGAAAGGTAGCAAGCCTTTCTTGGCAGTTTGCATGCTAAAACGAGCAATCACAGTATCAATGTAAGACGCTTGAGAAAAGCTCAACATCCTTTTCTGGCGATCACGAACAACCTTGATCCCCAGGATGTACGCTGCATCTCCTAAGTCCTTCATTTGAAACTGTTCGGATAACCACTTCTTTATGTCCGACAATAGCTCGACATTGTTGCCAATGAGGAGGATATCATCTACATAAAGTGCAAGGAAAACCACGTCACCATCGGCATCTAAGCGGTACACGCAACTTTCGTTTTCACAACGAGTAAATCCATAGGATTTAATAACCTCGTCAAAACGCTTGTTCCATGACCTCGAAGCTTGCTTAAGTCCATAAATGGACTTCTTCAGCTTCCAAACTAGATGCTCTTCGCCCTTCTTCACAAACCCTTCGGGTTGCTGCATATAGATATCCCTTCCTTCTTCAAGGAAACCGTTCAGAAAAGCGGTTTTGACATCCATTTGCCAAACCTCAAGGTTCATGTGGGCTGCTATGGCAAGGAGTATTCGGATAGATTTAAGCATGGCAACCGGCGAAAAGGTCTCATCATAATCTATACCCTGTTCCTGGGTATAACCTTTCGCCACCAGTCTAGCTTTGAAAGCTGCGACTTCGCCATCCGAATCTTGCTTTCTCTTGTATACCCACCTACTACCTATAGCTAAGCAGCCATCTGGCAGTACGGTTTTCTCGTATACATCCATAGCAGTCATGGATTCTATTTCAGAAACCATGGCGTCGTACCAAGAATCTGCATCTACATCTTTCATCGCTTGTCTAAAGTTATCAGGGTCGATATCCTTTTGTTCATCACCAGGGAGAAGATCCGAAGATTCTCCCAAGAACATAAATCGATCGGGCTGAATGATAACCCTCCCACTACGATGAAGCGGTGGTGGTACAGCTGTGACAATGGTTTGTGCAGTATCTTGTGGTGCATTCACTTGCACACTTGGCTGTGGTGATGGAATCGCCTGTCCATTGCCTTCGATTTCTTGAAGGACAATCTCGGACTTAGATTTGTGATTATCTATATAATCCTGTTCCAAGAATCGTGCGTTGGTGCTAACAACCACTTTCTGATCCTTAGGATTATAAAAATAACCACCTTTCGTTCCCTTAGGATACCCTACAAACAGCATTACTTCACATCTAGGTTCCAATTTCTTCGCTTCCTTGTCTAGCACGTATGCAGGACAACCCCATACCTTTATATGGCTTAAGTTGGGCTGGCGCCCAGACCATAACTTGATGGGAGCTTTAGAAACCGATTTGGACGGTACTAGATTTAGCAAGTAAGCCGCTGTTTCCAAGGCATATCCCCAAAACGAAATAGGCAACGATGCATAACTCATCATTGATCTTACCATCTCCAAAAGAGTTCTATTTCTTCTCTCCGCTACACCGTTCTGTTGGGGAGTACCCGGTGCAGTCAACTGGGATGTAATCCCTGAATCTGACAAGTATTGCAAAAATTCGATACCGAGGTATTCGCCACCGCGATCAGACCGCAATGACTTGATAGATTTACCCAATCTCTTCTCCACTTTCGCCTTGAATTATTTGAATTTCTCAAAGCATTCAGACTTGCGTTGAAGTAGGTAAATATACCCATATCTTGAGTAATCGTCAATGAAAGTGACGAAATACTCATACCCTCCACGAGCTCTTGTGGACATCGGTCCACACAAGTCAGAATGAATCAATTCTAACACATGCGAGGCCCTATTCCCCTTTGCCTTGAAAGGTCTTGCCGTCATCTTTCCCTCTATGCAGGATTCGCAGGTTCTAAATGGAACAGCTTGAAAGTCTTTCAAGACTCCATTTGACATGAGCCTTTGGATCCTACTTAGATTGATGTGGCCTAACCTTAGGTGCCAAACATGTGTATATTGTTCATGAGAGAAGCATTTCCTTTTATTTGGATTAGGACAGATTTGTGATGTAGATGCAACATGGACAGAGTTATTAATAGGACATGTAATAGTATAGAGAGAATTGTTCAAAATTCCGGAACAAATGATCTTGTTATTTTTCATGATAGAAACACCTCTATCAAAAGTAACAGAAAATCCATCCATAAACAATTTTGAAACAGAAATAATGTTCCGCCGAAACTCCGGCACATATAAAACATCTCTCAAAACTAAAATGTCATCACCAATACATAAAGATAACTCTCCAATAGCAACAGCTGCGACCTTCGACGCATTGCCCATGGAGATGGTGATCTCATCACTTCCCAGCTCCCTTGTCGGCTTGAAGCCCTGCAAGGTGTAACAAACATGATCAGTTGCCCCCGTATCCACTACCCATGAATGAGTAGAAAACGAAGCTAAACATGTCTCAGTTACTAGAACTTGTGATGTACCTTGTCCCTTTGCCTTGAGCATTGGACAATCTTTCTTCCAATGCCCAGTCTTGCCGCACTTGAAGCACTTCCCTTTTCCCGTCGGCTTCTTCACGCCGCCGCTAGGGCCATTCACTTTGGCTTTGCCACTCCCACTAGCTTCGTTGTCATTCTTGCCCTTTGGACCCTTCCACTTCTTTTTCCCGCCTTTCGACGAAGAAGTAGATCCCTTGGCAGCGACAAGAACCTCTTTCCCTTTTCACGTGCCCATGACTCCCTCCGCCGTAACTAGAGCATTCAACAACTCATTAAGAGTATAGTTGGCCTTGCTCATAACGACGTTGAGACGGAAGTTCTCATAGGATTTGGGGAGAGTGTTGAGGATGATATCGACTTTAGCTTCGCCTTCGATACCCCCTCCTAGCAGATCAAGCCTGTCAAACAAATTTATCATATGCATGACATGATCGTGCACAGAACTGCCCTCGCTCATAACACATGCTAAGATTTCTCTCATGATGTTAAAGCGGGCAGATCTTTCGGACTCCCCATAAACCTCAGAGAGATTTAACATGATCGTAGTCGCATCGTCCATGCCCTGATGCTGGAGTTGCAAAGTTTGCGACATAGTCATCATAATATAGCACTTGACCATATTATTTGACTTGTGCCACCTCCTATGCGCCTCACGTTCCGCATCAGTTGACTGATCAGTTAAGGCCGCGGGACGTGGAGTAGTAAGCACAAAACTGTGCTCATCAGCGTCAAGAATATACATTATGTGGCGTTTCCATTCGGTATAGTTAGGACCGGTGAGAGGATTGTTGGCTAGAATACTAATAATCGGAGACATAGACATATCTGAAAGTAAACAATTTAAACATGTAAGAACATGAAAGCATATAGTTCGTAACAATAATATTGTAACCTTTTGATAAAAACAATATTAGTGAAACCTCCAACGGCTCAAAGAATTCCATATGTAAGCCACGTTCGTGTGGACGTTTACACATGAACTCCTCAACCAGACTATTTACCTAGTCATTTAATTTCCATCCATGTCAATTTAACCTTTTGACAAAAGAAATTAATAGTTGGACTTAAAACTAGACCATATCATTTTCAAGAAGGGACTCCGTTGGGGAGTTGTACATTGTACTTGAAATGATATCTAAACAATAACAACAATTTAACCTTGATGATTAAATTCTTGAAATTAGCATACTCACAAGGACCATACCGCTTTCAATTTAATCTCTTGGTTATCTTATTTGAAATCCATCCTCTAAAGTACTCATGAGAATTACGCGAGTAAGCCACGTTCGTGTGGACGTTTACCGCATAGCTCCCACTACTTAAATGGATTTAAATATTTTTAATAGAAACCTCAACTTAACAAACTTGTGAAATCAAATATAAAGTAAGCCACGTTCGTGTGGACGTTTACTTATATTCTCAATCACTTTGTCTTGAGGCCGCATGTGGAGGTCTTATAATAATTTTTAAATACTTTAAAAATTATTAAAACTGTTTAGAATTTTTAATTCAAAAGGTTTGTTCATGCTCAAGCACATAATCCTAAACATGCTCATCTAGAACGCAACATGTAAAACATGCTTACAGAATTCTAAAACATGCTTAAGAAAACGATAAACCTACTATCATGCTGGTCTAAGCGCAGTTAATAGAGCATATTAACAAGCAGAGATGAACAGTAAAGAGCAAAAAAGGGATAAACACCACGACATGCAAAGAACAGAATAAAAGAATTAAAAAATTCTTCGTGACCCATTCGTGGAATCCCAAAAACTAATCTATTACATTTTTAAAAAAAAATAGAAAAGCAAGCCCAAAAACTAATCTTGGCCCGAACACTTTAGGCCCGTCGTTGGAATTAGGGTTTGGGCCCCCTAGGGTTTGAGACACGCAGCTAGGGTTTGGAAACCCTAGCTGCCACCGCCGCCTCCCATAGCAGCCGCCCCGGCGTTCGGCAGCAGCCCGGCGCTGCAGCAGCCCGCCGTGCCGCCCCAGCCTGCAAGCAGCAACCCCCGGTCGACAGCACTCCAGTGGCGTTCAGCAGCACCCCTCGGCGTCTCCAACAGCAGCGGCACTCTCCAGCAGCTCCAGCGCACGGCGAAAACAGCCTGGGCAGACGGCTCCAGCAGGCGACAATAGCAGCGGCAGCGCGTCGCCCGCCGGGCGCGCAGGCGCTGCCCCTGGCGCGCACCGCCCCTGCCGGCTGTTTCCCCGTCGCTCGCCCAGCCCCAGCCCACCTCGCCTCGCCTCGCCACCAGCGCACAGACCAGAACCGAGAGCAGCAGCGGCCGCGCGGCGTCTGCCTGGGCGCGCTGCGCACGGTGTGCTAGCACCCGCGCGCGCGCAGCCCCTCGGCGCTCGCAGCCCCATGTGCCCGGTCCCGTTCGCCGTCTGTACGTCTCCTCCTTTCACCGTTCATCGTTGTTGATTCGTCGTCGTTCTTGTCCCGTTCTCAGTTTTACAGATTACATAGGAAAAACAAATACAATTTGGAAAACCTAATCTAACCACGGATTTTCTCGCGGTGAAAAAATGATTACAACGTCAAACGACTTATCCCACGAATCAACAAGCCACGAAGAACAACAGCAGTAAAACAACGCACATTATTAATCGTACATAAATTAATAATAGATCCAAAAAATTGATCCTGGGCTCTGATACCAATTTTGAAGGAATATTAAACTGAATTAACGTTCCGCTTTGCCCGACGATCGTTTCTTGGTTATTATTAATTTATAATACAACGATTAATCCTAACATGCTCCTATGAATTTAACAGCTGCACATAGATGTTAGGAATTAGTTACTTGTAAAATGGATGCAGAGACTGTTGATGATCGTGTCGAAAGACTCCAGTTCTGATCTTCTGAACTGTATCCCGCTCAGCTTTCACCGTTGGATGGACAACGAGCTGTGAAAGTTCCCAGACTAGAAATCCCTACACCTTTCCTGCGCCTCCTCAACTCTCAAAAACCCTAATAATTATCAGTGTGTTTTTGCTGAGAGCTGACAGCTGTATTATATAATACAGAATAAAGGGAAGGGCGCCAGTTTCTGTGTATAGGCGTTTTCTAGCCCTACATGGGCTAGGAGACAGTGGGCCAGTCCAGGGACCAGATACAAGAAATAAAGATGGGCCTCAAATAAATTAATTTATCTATGGTCAGCCCAGACCATAATTAATTTATAAATATCAGTTCATTCCACTAGAGAACCAATATTGACTTACCCCTTTATTGCCGGCATTTGAGTCGGGGCTTGTATTTAGACTCATTAAATCATCGTATTTAAAATATCTGACATCCATTAATTAATTAGAGCTCTGACAGCCTTAATTAATTAATTTCTTGTAATCCTTAAGCAGTACCACTCAAACCTTATTATTGCGCTTGAACTTAATCAACCTGCAGGGTTTAGCGCAATAAACATTATTGAGCTCCTTAAGGGAATGTCATTATCCTATACGGATACGAGTACTAATACAGATAACCAGATATCATATATTAACCGCTATCACCCAAGATACAGAGTACTCAAGTTACTATATAACTCTTGCTCATAGTAAGTCAAAGTGATAAACGAATCAACATATATATCTGACATCTTATTAGTATTAAGATCTTATAAGTCACCGAGATCTCTAATTCTTCACTTAAGTCAGATAGAAGAATATATCTCACTGTGGTCCTATCAATACGTATAACGTACCAGTATAGATAAGTAGTCAAGACAAACTACTTCCATCTATACCGCAGCCTAAACCAATAACTTGTCCTAGAGTTATTTCGGCTGTGATTATATTATATCTCTTAAGGTTATTCCAATTATACGGTCTTCTGTGATCTACAACACACCATATAATCTACTTTTATAGAGATAAAGAACATACATATGCAATCATGAACACAATCAGATAGGAGATAAAACAGTGAACACAGGAATCATTGTATACAAGCATAAAACGTTCTTGCTTTCAGTATACAAATCCAACACTTCAGCTATGCCTATTCCGCCAGCGCTGATTACTCCATCTATGCCGATTCTGCCAGCGCTGACTACTTCAGTTATAACTATTCCGCCAGCGCTGACTGACTCAACCTAGAACACCTCTAGTTTGACTTGCAATAGGACAAGGACATTCTAGTGATGGTAAGCTGACCCAGTGTCATCTCTTAAGGAAAGTCTTTAAGGGCTTTTAGTAGTATCGTAGGAAAAAACAATAAAAGAAAGCAATAAAGAGATCGATTATTAAACTAAAACTTAGAATGAAAAACTTAATTAAAAACCGAACTTAAAATTAAACTAGGCGAATTAAACTATTAAACCCTAGGCAAGATTTTAAAGAACTTAAATTAAACCTACTTAAGAAATTAAATACTTGTAAATTTAAAGACTTCTAATCTAGGCGTAAACTAAAGTGCATAATTTAAATTGCATAATTAAAAAGAAAGCATAAACATGATTAAACAGAAATAAATTGAATTGAAATATGAAATACCGTAAACGTCTTGAACATGTAATTGTGTCACTCAATCACAATCCAAGAAACTGAACTAAAAACTAAATTGAAACCTAATTAAAAATTGACACTATGAAAGCAATTAAATTCCTAAGCTTCGGATGCCAACAGATCTCAAAGATGGCGTCTAAAACTAGGGCAAGGGATTGATGTTTTACAATGAAAAGTATGGCCCTATTTATAGACTTCAAATCCTTCTGGATCACCATGGAAGTTGCCATGCAAAGTAGAACTCTAAAGGCAATAGAATCGTGCAAAAGAAGGTAAGTCCAGTTGTGACACACTCTACAAGTCATCTCCACCCTAGCGGAAATCGCGGCTCTTGCCAGCGGAATGGCTTCCGCTCTGGCTATCGCCAGCAGAATGGTTCGCCAGCGGAATGGCTTCCGCTCTGGCTTTCGCCAGAGGAATGGTGATTTCTCTGGCTATTTCCAGAGGAATGGTGATTTCTCTGGCTTCTCGATTCCGCTGTAATGGATTTCTATCCCCTCTGCTCTGACTCTTGATTCCTCTGGTGATTACTTGTCTACACTGGCTTCTTGATTTCGCTGACTCCAGAGAAATGGTGATTTCTCTGACTCCAGAGAAATGGTGATTTCTCTGTCGTTTGATTCCTCTGCACTTATGATTCCAGCAGCGAAGTGATTTCTCTGGCGCTTCCGCGCTCGCTTCGATTCCTCTGGCGCTTCCTCACTGGCTTCGATTCCTCTGCCGCTTCCTCACTCGCTTCGATTCCTCTGGCGCTTCCGCGCTCTCTTCGATTCCTCTGGCGCTGGGGCATTTCTCTGGCTTCCCATTTCGCTGCTCTGGCAAGCGGGGCTTTGCTTCTCTTACATGCCAGAGTATGCACAAAAACACGATTCTTAGCCCAAACTCTCCAAAATTTGCACTCTTCATCTCGAAAACCTAAATCTCCTGCAAAGCATAAAATAGACCATAAAATGCACCAATTTTCAGAAGATTTAACTTAAAATATGCACATGCAAACCCCTAAAATTAGAACAATTAAGCATAAATCAACCCCCCCACACTTAGCCTTGTGCTTGTCCTCAAGCAAAATCCATATGAATCCTAGGAAGAGATTGATTTCAACAATGCTAATTTCCATCCAAACATTCTCAAAGTGAATTCAAAATTTTACAATCAACACATATCTCTCGATCATGCAAGTAACTCAAAGTTTAAGAAGCAACAAAAGAGTAATGTAAGTAATTCGATCAGACCCAATTCTCCGCTAGAAGTGAATTCCCTAATGTGATCGCCTTTATAATCAATATCACCATTTTTCACACTTTGTGTGCTTAAGATTTTCGACAGTTGAGCCATAATTCATGAAATAAAAACCATTTGGATGTAATCCAAAGTCTTTTCACGTGGTTTCCCATGCTCATAGTTAGACTAGAGGAGCAGAGACTCAGAGCTATCACATTTCAGAATAGGCCAGATGTTTCAGAGCTGACGATTTTGAATTTTGAAGTTGGCAATTCGTCCAACATTTTCACAGATAAGATACGATCGTAGGCAATCACAATGACAACACTCCTTCTAGCATCTACCGGACAAATCACGTTTTACTAACTTACAAACATGTTGCAACAAAACTCAAATCCTTTGCACAATCAAGAAACATATATCAAGAGTAAAACAAGAATAACCACCATTCATTCACAAACCCGAAATTCGCATTGAAAACCATCTACTCTTCCACAAATTCATAAAAATTAGCAAGATTCGAGACCAAAAACTAAGCATAGAAAGACTAATCTCGCCCAATTGAAAGCATAATCACAATAAAACACCCCCCACACTTAAAGCATGCCATGTCCTCAGGGCACAAAAGAAATAAAAAGAGTGGAGAATACGTCCCTGATTATCGGCATTGAGAAACTGAAGCATCGTGCGAGGTGGTGAAGAGGGGAATTCGCGGTCTGTGGCAGAGTGGAGAGTTGCAGCGCTGCAGAGTAGAAAGTGGCCATGCTGAATTAGGTCAGCGCTGGCAGAGCAGCGCGGAGAAGTGCAGCGCGGAAAAGTGCAGCGCGGAGAAGTGCAGCGTGGAAAAGTACAGCGCGGAGAAGTGCAGCGCGGAAAAGTGCAGCGCTGGCGTTCTGTAGCGGTGGTGGCAGCAGCGCTGGCGGCATATTGAGAATTGCTGCGCTGAAAACAAGACATGCACACCAAGCATCATAGTATCCAAAGGCAACCAAAACTTAGGAAAAAACTCAAAACAAACAACGAAAAACAAAGAAAGCACAAGAAGAACAAAAACTAAAGACAAACCAACGGTGGGTTGCCTTCCACCAAGCGCTAGAGTTAAAGTCTCTAGCCCGACTTCAGATCTGAACTTCAGCTGGGGTTGTCCAGAGCGTGAGACTCCACCTCCATAGTCGAGCTCTGGTGCTCATAGTACGGCTTCACTCGGTGGCCGTTCACTCTGAAGCTCTCATTCGTGTTTTCATTGAATAGCTCAACGGCACCATGCTCAAACACCTCCTTAAGTAAAAATGGACCACTCCATCGAGATTTCAGCTTACCTGGGAACAACTTCAGTCGAGAATTGAACAAGAGTACCTTCATCCTGGGGCAAAGCTTCTTATGGCAGATGCGGAGGTCATGTAGTCGCTTCACTTTGTCCTTGTAAATCCTCGCATTCTCGTACGCCTCATTGCGTAGCTCATCTAACTCCTCCATTTGCAGCGTGCGCTGCTTCACAGCAGAGTCCAAGTCATAGTTGGCAGCTTTGATCGCCCAATAAGCTTTGTGCTCAATCTCCACCGGCAGATGGCAGGCCTTGCCATAGACGAGACGGTATGGACTCATCCCAAGCACGCCTTTGAAGGCAGTTCTCTACGCCCAGAGAGCATCATTCAACTTTGCGGACCAATCCTTGCGCGAGGGCTGCACCGTTTTCTCCAAAATTCCCTTGATTTGCCGATTGCTCGTCTCGGCTTGTCCAGAGGTCTGTGGGTGGTATGGTGTTGCAACCTTGTGCGTGATCCCATTCTTCTTCATGAGCTTTGCAAACAACTTATTGCAGAAGTGCTTGCCTCCATCGCTAATGACAGCTCTAGGAAATCCGAATCTAGAAAGAATGTTCTCTTGCACAAACTTGAGCACCACATTAGCATCACATGTCCGCGTGGGGATAGCCTCAATCCATTTGGACACGTAATCTACAGCAAGTAAAATATATTGAAACCCATGCGAAGTAGGAAATGGTCCCATGAAATCAATGCCCCACACATCGAAAATTTCGATAATTAAAATGCTTTGGAGGGGCATCTCATTCCTGCGGCCAATATTTCCTACTCTCTGACACCGATCGCATGCAAGAGTGAAGGTGTGTGTATCTTTGAAAATGGAAGGCCAAAACAACCCTGATTGAAGGATTTTATGTGTTGTTTTCTGCCCCCCAAAGTGTCCACCACAATGATCTTCATGGCACATTTTCAACACTTGTTGTTGCTCCTCTGCTGGCACACACCGTCGAATGACATCATCATTTCCAAGCTTGAAAAGGTGAGGAATCTCCCAATAATAGTGCCTGCATTGAGCTAAAAATCTCTTTCTCTCCTGCGATGTCAGATCAGGCCGTAGAATACCACAAACTAAGTAATTGACAATATCTGCATACCAGGGCTCGGCGCTTGCAGGGCTGCACTGAGCAGCGCTGAGTTCGGCAAGGCTGGCAGAGGTGATCTCGGCAGAGCTGGCCAGAGGGGAGCTGGCTGCTCTGGAATCGGCAGAGCAGAGCTCGGCAGCTCTGCACTTGTCAAGGGTGAATTCATATGCATGCTCAAAAGGAAAATATTCAGGGATGCAATTAAGACTCGAGTCTATCAGATTATTATCCAAACGGGAAAGGTGGTCAGCTACGTGATTCTCACTCCCTTTCCTATCCCTGATCTCTACATCAAACTCTTGTAACAGTAAGACCCAACGGATTAGACGAGCTTTAGCTTGAGGTTTGGTCATCAAATATTGAAGCGCGGCATGGTCACTATGGATAATAACCTTAGAACCAATGATATAGGCTCGAAATTTATCTAAGGCAAAGACCACATCAAGCATCTCTTTTTCAGTAGTGGTGTAATTTACTTGTGCACTATTCAGAGTTAAACTAGCATAGTAAATCACACGTAGCATCTTATCCACACGCTGTCCTAGCACTGCTCCTACAGCAGAGTTAGACGCATCATACATGATCTCGAAGGGCAATGACCAATCAGGCGCAATCACAATCGGGGCAGAGCTCAACTTAAGTTTTAATGTTTCAAAGGCATGCATGCAAGAGTCATCAAAATTAAAAGGAACGTCCTGAGCTAGCAGTTTGCATAGAGGTTGGCTAATTTTAGAGAAATCTTTAATGAAACGTCGGTAAAAACCGGCGTGACCTAAGAAACTCCTAATTCCCTTGACATCAATAGGGGGCGACAAATTTTGGATTACCTCCACTGTCGCAGCCCGCAGACCCGACACTAGTAATAGTGGGGTACGAGTATCGATACGACTATTTTTAAAGAATAAAAGATAAGAAGAACTAGGTGAACGTCATGCGGAAGCTCACGTAAAAGCATGCTAAGGAAAAACTTCATAAAATTAGCCCAAGGGTAAAATCGTCAACATTGTCATAACTTTTTAATTATCAGGAATTTCACGAACAAAAACAAAACGCGTATAGTTCATTTTTCATAAGGAAGCATAATTTGCAGAGTATCGCAGCAAAAGGCGAACCGATTATATGTATGAAGACACATAACCGTGAGTGTATTGCTTGATCTCAAAAGAAACTAAGTAATTCAAACATCAAGACTCTATTATCATAGAGGCAAAATAGTAATTTAATTTACATCATTTGAAACTCTCCCCCATCAACACCAGTCCAATCTCACTCCCAGCTTAGCCTGCACATTTAGAAATACATGCAGGGCGTGAGTACATAATACTCAGTGGGCAAATGCCGAAAAACAAGAAAGGTGCTCATAGAGCTATAGGTTTGAAGCTTGCCATATCTCAGCAACACACAGAAATAAATTAGCATTAAAAGAATCTGTGCATGCAGTTTTCATAATCAACATCAAAAATAAGTGTAAGTAAGTGTTTGCAGACAAAGTATGCGTCATGTATGTACCGCATCTACAACTCATCATCATAATTAAGGTACTGAGAAGTAGGCCTCCCTCTCAAGTACCGTGACCGGCCGACCCGAAGACGGCTCACAGTCACCTCTGTGCACAAAATCCCGCTTGTGGCAGGACCGAATTCGTCTCATCAGTAGAGGGTAACACACAAGCTCAACATCAAAAATTGGCAAGTCAAACAGTTCTCAAATATCATTTATCTCAAAACATTTGTTAATCTCATAACATCATTATATCATTAAATCATTTTAGAAAGCTCGGATAATATTTGTATACTCAAAATATTGCCCACCTGAAGTCCTTCGCTTATTCTGGAAAGAAATCAGGCAACTTACTTCTTCATCTCGCTCGGGCCTTCATATGTCATCATCACATCGTCATCGTCATCGAAGGTTCATGTGATAAAACAAACCTTAGTCAGAAACTCAAATTCTAAATCCAATCTCTTCTTTACTCTAACTTCTCACTCAACGTCTATTTACCCGTTAAAACTCAATCCCTAGGTATACTTGGCTTCTAAGGATTCACACGTCCAATTTTCGACTTAACTCTCAACTCGACTCAAACTTATAGCAAACAAGCACATAAACAAGTATAAACACTTAGGCATATTAAAACACACATAGACAAGTCGAAAACAAGCTTTACTCTGCACTGACTCAACTTTAAAACCTCACCAGACTCTGTACAGAACTCTCCTGGGGTCGTAACTCATACCAAAAGAAACCTCTTCGAGTCTAGTTTCATTTAAAAAACAGTAGGATCAAAAACTCCAAGTATTTTAGGAGATATGACTGTTTTACTACAGTCTACCATAATCGGCAGTTTTTAGCAACCGAAAAGTTTGATTTTTGAAAAATAGTAAACGTTGTCAAAACGGTCTGAAATTTTGTGGGTACTTAGCTAAGACACTCAGGTCTCAACCATAAAAATTTGGGTTCCAGAATGCTAAGGAAAGCTACTGGAAACGACGACTCTATTGGCTACTCACCGAACAATTCGGCAGAATGTAGCAGTTTTAGTTTTACATTTTATAAAAATATCAAACGAAGTCCAAATGACTTGTAATTTTACCGGTGTGCTCAAGACTCTCAAATATACTTAACATAAAATTTTCAGAGCGTTTGGGTATCAAGAACCCCTCGAAAACAGTAGGTCAGTGTGTCGTGAAAAACGACTCCGAAACATACACACAAGCAAACATGCTCAACTCAACATTTAAACAAAGCAAACACATCAAAACTCATTTTAAGCACTTAAAGCACTTAAAAACATTCAAATACATCAAAATACTCGTAATACTCAATCTCGACTCTTTTCTTTCATCATCCACTCAAATCTCATAGAAAACACTTCAACGAACATATCTAACAAATTCCTTCTCAATTTCATGCTCGAAATTTCTCAAATACTCAAATATGATCATTTACATCATATAACTCATTATTCTCATATTTACTCTTTTTTTTTATCATAAAAACTATATTTATTACATTTTTATGAAAATCCATGTATCAACATAAAACTCTTAGCAAAACATGGATAAAATTCTCATAATGATCATAGAGCAAATAAACCTCATTTTATAAAGCATCAAACTCACATCATACAAAAACTCAAAAATCATACAAACTAAACTTAGCCAAAATTTTATTTAGCCTACAATAGACTTAATCAAAAATACAAAGACACTACAATCATGCTTAAAAACATATATTCCAAGCAAAAACACTTAAATAACACATAGACTAAAAAGTCCTAATTTTTACTATCTAACTCTTTGAAATTTTTACAAACACATACAAATCTTTAATCAACTCATAGATCTTTCATTTTTAACCAATTAATCTCACATCAAAACCATCAATTCACAAATAAGGGCATATATACACATATCCCTAAATTTTAATAAACTAACCCACATCAAAAACTTCAATTGACATCATATACTTAAATTAATCCATCAATCATCATCATCTACACCTCATAGACTCATTTATATCATCAATTCATCATTTAACTCATTGACTCAAAAGTTACCATTTTTGGGGTAAACTAACTTCCATCAAAGTTTCACATCTCATGACACATATTTCACAACATATATCAAACATCAATATACATCACATAACTCTCATTTTTCACCCCCAAACAAGAAAAGAAAAGAAAAATTTTGAAAGGGGTGAAGACCCACTTTTTCGAAAATTTGGAAAAGAAAAGGGAGGGGTGATTTCCTTGCTCATCTTTCAAGAATACACTCACATAACATCTTTCAAACAAGATTTTAGGGAAAACATGGTTACTTACCCAAGTTCTTACCAAAGTTTCTCACTTTCTCACTCTACTTTGGAGCTTCTTCTTCAAGGATTTTCTTGATCAATTTAGGATAGATAGTGTTTATGGAAAGTTTTAGAGTGATGTGAGGTGTTTGGTAATTTTGTTGGAAGCTTCGAAGGTTTGCTCTAATGGAGGAAAATGGTGGAAGTGTGAGGTGAAGAAGATGAGTGTATGTATTTGTGTTGGGCGAAAATTGTAGTGAGGGAGAGAGGGGTGATGGCCGAAAATTTAGTGAGGGAGAGAGGGATTTGGCTTTTGCAAGATTGAGTTTGATCTTGCATATCTTATGCAATATTTGGTAATTAATGGTCTTCTCTCTCTAATCTTTTCTCTTCTCTCTCTAATCTTTTCTCTCTCTCTCTCTAATCTCTCTCTAATCTCTACACTCTCATCTCCACTCTCTCATCCTCTATACTCTCAATCTCTACTCTCTCAATTCCATACTTAGCAAAATTGAGACATATAACATATGGTATGGGAAAATTAAATAAAGTGTGAAGGGTGATTAGATAAAAATCGCAAAACTATGGTAAAGTCACTCATTAATAAAATACCATAGTATAATTATTCATGTGACCAAAATAATGATCATAGCACTATTATTAGTGCACTCACTCAATTATAATATTCCTCTTCGTAGGAAAAAAAAATAATTTTAAAAAAAAAAATATTATGCCCGGAAAAATTTTCATAAACCGGCGTCATTCGATTTCTCGATAAAAATAACCCATACTTGCTTTGGAAACTCAATCAAAATTCCAAATGCAAAAGTCTTCGAATAAAAATCATAATAACTCGGTCACAGTGACACACATCACGAAAATCACATAATCGATCAGTCACGTAATTTCACATAATGTCACATTAAAGCAGTCGGCAAACAAACAAACTAGACATCTCTCGGACCGACTCTTTTCATCAAGGTTCTCACTCTTTCTTTCTCGACTCTAGGTCAGACTCATTATACCTATTCTCTTTAATAGGTCAATCAAACTCTGATAACTCAGTATCTGGTAAATCTATTCCCGGTAATCGGAAATAAAATCTCAACTCAATTCAATCAGCATCTCTATCTCAGCTCATTTCTCGAATCTCATCATTCTAACTCTATCCTCGGTTTAGTCACTCGTATCTCTATTTAAAGACAAACTGTCTTATCTAATCATAAAAAAAAAAGTCTCGCGTCTCAACATCTCAGTTCTCTCAATAGTGTTAAGACACTATCTCACATCATAGGAAAAATACGGGGTGTTACATCCTACCCCCCTTAAAAAAAATTTCGTCCCGAAATTTGAGTTATTCACCTTCGGGAAAAAGCTCTGGATACTTCTCTTTCATCTTCTCTTCAAGTTCCCATGTTGATTCTTCTTGACCGTGATGTCTCCATTGGATTTTCACCAAAGGAATCGACTTGTTCCTCAATTGTTGAATCTTCCGGTCCAGAATAGCATCAGGTCTCTCTTCATAGCTCAAATCTGGTTCCAGGGATACTTCTTCTTGATGAATGACGTGTTTTGGATCAAACACGTACTTTCTCAATTGAGAAACATGGAAAACGTCATGGACGTTCGCGAAGCTCGGAGGCAACGCTAGTTTATAGGCTACAGGGCCTATCTTTTCTAATACATCATAAGGTCCTATATACCTCGGTTTAAGTTTTCCTTTCACTCCAAAACGGTGAACTCCTCTAGATGGGGAAACTTTTAGAAAAACCTTGTCTCCCTCTTCAAAATGAATCTCCTTCCTTCTGGTGTCTGCATAAGATTTCTGACGATCTTGTGCCTCTTTTATTCTCTGTCGAATCTGTCTCACAATAGTGATCATCTCTTCTATCGCGTCAGGTCCAAGTACCTTTCTCTCTCCAACTTCATCCCAATAAAGCGGAGATCTACACTTTCTTCCATACAAGGCTTCGTATGGGGCCATGTTGATAGTTGACTGAAAACTATTATTGTAAGCAAATTCAATCAGGGGTAATACTTGCTCCCATTGGCTTCCTCTATCAAGCACTACAGTTCGGATCATGTCCTCCAAAACCTGAATAGTCCTCTCGGACTGTCCGTCTGTTTGCGGATGAAACGCTGTACTAAAATTTAATTTAGTACCCAACTCTTTCTGCATGCTCATCCAAAATCGTGAAGTAAACTTCGAGTCTCGATCTGATGTGATCGTCTTCGGTACTCCATGCAATCGCACTATCTCTCGGATGTAAATCTGAGCTAACTTGTCAGATCCATAAGTAATCTAAATCGGTACAAAATGTGCACTCTTCGTCAATCGATCGATGATTACCCAAATAGCGGTATTTCCTCTTTTTGACTTTGGCAGTCCTGTCACAAAGTCCATGGCTATATCACTCCATTTCCACTCTGGAATTTCCAATGGCTGTAACTTGCCATAGGGTCGTTGGTGTAACGCTTTCACTTGCTGACAGGCTAGACATCTTTCAACGAAAGACGCTATCTCTCGCTTCATTCCTTCCCACCAAAACTTCGTTCTCAAGTCTTGGTACATCTTCGTACTTCCTGGGTGTGCGGTATAAGGGGTGTCATGAGCTTCACTCATGATTTCATTCTTCAGCTCCTTTTTATCGGGCACACACAGTCTTCCCTCAAACAAAATGGCATTATCTGCCGCCTCTTGATAATTCTCCACTTTTTCAGTTCGAATCTTCATTCGTAACTTTTCCATCTTCTCATCCTCTCTCTGAGCTGTGACTACTCTCGTTCGTAAGTCAGGTGTAATGCTCAGTGCAGAAATTACTATTCCTGTCGTTTGTGGTGGTATTACTACCTCCAAATTCATCTTCTTGAATTCCTTGATCAGGTTCTCTTCTCGAGTAAGGAGAAATCCTAACTCTCCCTGATTCTTTCTGCTCAAAGCGTCAGCTACAACGTTAGCTTTTCCGGGATGATAATTGATCCCGCAATCGTAGTCCTTCACCAACTCTAACCATCTTCGTTGTCGCATGTTCAGATCTTTTTGCTCAAAGAAATATTTGAGACTTTTATGATCAGTGTATATCTCACACCGTGTTCCATAGAGATGGTGTCTCCAGATCTTCAAAGCATGCACTACGGCTGCTAATTCTAAATCATGCGTCGGATAATTCACCTCGTGCGGTCGCAGTTGTCGTGAAGCATACGCTATAACTTTTCCTTCTTGCATCAGTACACAACCTAGACCATGCTTCGATGCATCAGTGTACACTGCATATTCTTTGTCTGCTTTCGGAACAGCTAAAACTGGGGCAATAGTGAGCCTCTTCTTCAGCTCTTGAAAATTTCGCTCACATTCGTCCGTCCAGACGAATTTGACTTCTTTCTTTAGCAGGTGCGTTAATGGCTTAGCGATTTTCGAAAAGCCCTCTATAAAACGTCGGTAATATCCTGCTAATCCCAGAAAACTGCGTATCTCGTGCGGTGTGGTTGGCGATCTCCATTCCTGTACCGCTTGAACTTTCGCTGGGTCTACCTCAATTCCTCTCGCGGAAACGATATGGCCAAGAAAATTAATTTCTTTAAGCCAAAACTCGCATTTGCTAAACTTCGCATACAGCTTTTCCGCTCGTAAACTTTCCAACACGATCCTCAAATGCTCTTCGTGTTCTCGTTTACTCTTCGAGTAAATCAGGATATCGTCTATGAAGACTAACACAAACTTGTCTAAGTATTCGTGAAAAACGCGATTCATGAGATCCATGAATACTGCCGGAGCATTCGTCAAACCGAAAGGCATAACTATAAACTCATAGTGTCCGTATCTTGTACGAAATGCCGTCTTCGGAACGTCTTCCGATCGTATTTTCAGCTGATGGTATCCCGTTCTCAAGTCAATCTTTGAAAAGGTGCTCGCTCCTTGTAGTTGATCGAACAGATCATCGATTCGAGGTAACGGATACTTATTCTTCAACGTCACTTTGTTCAGCTCTCGATAATCGATACACAACCTCAAACTTCCATCCTTCTTTTTGACAAAAAGAACTGGTGCTCCCCACGGGGAAACACTAGGTCGAATGAAGCCCATATCTAAAAGTTCTTGAAGTTGCAGCTTCAACTCTTGCAACTCAGCAGGGGCCATTCTGTATGGTGCTCTCGACGTCGGTGCTGCACCAGGCTCTAAATCAATCGTAAACTCGAGTTGTCGGTCTGGGGGTAATCCTGGTAAAGTCTCCGGAAAAACGTCTTTGAACTCTCGCACGATCGGCACGTCATCAACGTTTGCCTTGGACTCGTCTCTCTGGTTCAGATATACAACGTACGCGGTTGTATCCTTTCTTCGCAAGAGCTTTCTTGCTTGCAATGCCGAGATGATCGGTGTCTTCTTCCATTTTCCCTCAATGCCAATGAATGAAGTAGGTTCTTGGCCAGGTGGCTGAAAAGATATCCGTCTCTCCTTGCATTGTATCTTGGCATGATTCTCCTCTAACCAATCCATTCCCAAAATTATATCCAAGTGCCACATAGGCATCAATCTCAGGTTTCTAGCCTCGAGCTTAATCGATTCTAACTTAAATTCTAAGTTAGGACATACGTGCGAAACCGTAGTAGTTCTGCCTATAGGTGTGGTTACTCTTAGAGATTGTGGGGCAGGCTCTACTTTCAATTTTAAGGTATCGACACAAGTATGTGAGATAAAAGAATGCGAAGCTCCAGTATCAAACAAAACTACGATAGGCACTCCTTTCAACTCGCCTATACCTGTCAAATTTCTTTGATTCTTCTCTGGTGCCTTCTGATCCAGTGCAAACACCATCTGGTGATGCTGTTGATTTGCCTGCGGGGCTGGTGGTTGCCTTTTTTACTGACGCGGTCGATAGGCTTGCTGTTGTCGTTGTGGCGGAGGTAGCGGTAAGATTCCATCCATTGCTTTGAGTTGTGGCCGGAATTGGTTCGGTCGTCCTCCGCTCCCACTTTGCTGATGATTCGGACACTGGTTCGAGTAGTGTCCAACTTTTCCGCAGGTGTAACAGGCATTCTGTCCCATTTTACACTCTCCCAAATGGAGTTTATTGCACTTCGGGCAAGGCGGTAATCCTCGCGGTCCTTGAAAAACTGCTGCTGGGGCAGCTGGGCCAACATGAGGTCGTTTATCTCTGTTCTGAAATTGCGGTGGCACATTCTGACTCTGCCACGGCTTCTTGGGACCTTGATTTCGGTCGTCCCATTTTCTCTTGCCCTTTTGGCTTTGTCCAGAAAAAGGATGATTTCCCGATTGAACATTCGGGTTTGTTTGTGGAATCGAGCCTTGACTCGGTCTCTCTGGCTGCATTGCCAGTTCCATGTCTAGCGCTCGATTTAAAGCCTCAGCGTAGGTTAGCGCACTCTGACTCGCTAAAACAACTCGTATCTCTTGCTTTAATCCGGAGCAAAACAGTTCTGACATCTTTTCATCTGTATCCACTCGATATGGAGCATATCGGGCCAGATCGCAAAACTGTCGGTCATACTCAGCTACCGTCTTACTCCCTTGCTTCAAATTTACAAACTCCATCTCTTTCTTCTTTCGATAGCTTCGGGGTATGTATTTCTCACAAAGAGCTTCTTTGAACTGCTCCCAGGTAAGAGCTGCTATCTGCTCCTCGTTCATCGTCTTCTGCTTCGCTTCCCACCAGAAATCTGCGGATCCCTTAAGTTGATACGACATACACATGAGTCGCTCAGCGTCATTACATCGAAGGAATCTAAAAATTCTCTCCATACTTCGAATCCACTCCTCGGTTTCAGCGGGATCTCCTGATCCATTGAATGTTGGTGGATTTTGTCGCAGAAAACGTTCCTCTACCCTCCTTTCTTGTTGTGGGGGAGGTGGTGGCGTGGGATCTCTCTGCTCCTCTTCCTCCTCTTCTCGATCTATGTTCCTTCTGTTCCCCCTTCTTCTCGGAGGCATACTAAACAGGAAAAGAAACATATAACTATCGGCTTCGAAACTAGCCGTTCGTCATAAAAAAAACAAACAAACGATTTCTGTTTTTCTCACTTCTCTTCTATATCTCGTTTGAAAAACTCAAAACTCTCAAAATTCTCGTCTGCTCAATTTTTCGTCTATCATCGATCATTATTCTCATCAACCTCTATTTCTCATTTATCACTATGCATCAGCATCATCATCATTCTCAAAACTCTGATAAGGAAGGCAAAACTCACTAATCATCAACATCTCAGTATATATATATATAGGGAAAATTGCCTCTTCCTCGAGGGCTTTTCACAAAAGTAGGATCCTATATATAACGGTCCTAATACTAAAATGATGCTCTAGCTATACAAGCATCATAGGTACTAAGCACCTATAGATATATGCTATCTACATATACACACTATACTATGCCTCTCTACATATATATATATATATATATATATCAACTATGCATCTATACAAATATGCGCGTCTACTAAATACACGATCACCAGTCGTCATCTCCTGCAATCCTGCTCGTCGCCTCGTCATAATCCATGTCCTCGCTCGGCTCCGTCTCCTCGTCCTGCTCTGCCTCCTGACTCCCGTACTCGTCAATCAGTCGATAGACGTTGTCATCACTCGGCTCATCCTCAACGTCCGTGTCCATCGTCGGTCCAAAAACCGGCACCTCGGGAACAGGTACCCATGTCTCAACTCCGTCGGCTGTAGTGTGACGCTGCAACGGCTGAGTCCGTCCGTATCCGACCGTCATCTCTGGAGTCTCCTCATCCGGGTCCTCCTCATCACTGTCAAGGAGTATGGGCCGAGAACTTCCCTCCTGGGCGTCTCGGGACGGTGGGTATAAAATCGAATGCATATATGTCTGAAAGGCCAAAGTGCCAGGCTCAGGTAGCGGGGCAACCCTCGGATATGGATCGAAGGGGACATACTGCATCTCAGGCTCGGTGGAAACAATCGGCTGTGCCGACTCAACAGGTGGCAGTGGCGAAGATGCCGTCGCCGGTGTCCAATCCTAAGGCGGTAACTCGGCACTGGGAAAAGGAGTGAGTGATAGAAACGCAAACGGGTCATGCTCTACCACTGGAGAATATGTCTCAAAGATAGTCGGCTCGGAAACAACAGGCTCAGATAGAACTGGCATCGGATCAACTGGAGGTGGAGGTGCAAACAGAAACGGCTCCTCGGGAAGTGGGGGCACAACAAGTAGCTCCCTTCCCTGGGCTGGTCCCTCTAACTGTCCATACGGCGGTGGAGGTGGCTCGTCAAAAGCAAAATATCGGTGGCTCAACGTCGCGATGAAACCACGGAAATCGGCGCTCACTAACCGCCCAAACTCAGTCCTCCTGATATACTGCGGCACCAGCGAAGCCGCCCAGTCTTGCCATCCGAGTGGCAACTGTGGAATCAGGTGAGTAATAGCCTCAGCCTCGTCTATCCCATGGGCACTAGCCTCCAACCATCGTCGGTGGTAGTACGCTAGAAACTCCCCAAGAGTATCGCCCTCTCGCAGTCCAGTAGTCCTGAACCATCGGCGCATCGCCTCGCTGTATCGTCTCTGTATCGATGCCTCCTCTTGACTCTGCATCCTGTAAAATATCACGTTCATTAGAAAATGGATACGAAACTTACTTGGTACATCTCAATCAACAACATACTCGTCCTCGTTTGATATGGTGGGGCATCAGCTATACTAGCCTCAACATTTCTCCTCATATTCCACATCAACTGCCTCATATCAGATTCCATCCTCTCAAACAATTCCGTCATCAAAACAATTCATAACTCATTAGTGAAACAAACTCAACTTTCAATCAAGAAAGCGACAAGAAACAACATCAACTTCTTACCTCGTTTAAGCCGGAGGAGATGGGGTGCTGGGGTTTCGTTTCAAACTAACTCTCTCAAATTAGTCTAAGAATTCAAATTAGACTAGTACTCAATTTTAAAAGAGTAGAAGCAACCAAGGGTTCAACTTAGTCAAGCAATAGACTCAGAGCAGATGACCTGCTCTGATACCACCCTGTCGCAGCCCGCAGACCCGACACTAGTAATAGTGGGGTACGAGTATCGATACGACTATTTTTAAAGAATAAAAGATAAGAAGAACTAGGTGAACGTCATGCGGAAGCTCACGTAAAAGCATGCTAAGGAAAAACTTCATAAAATTAGCCCAAGGGTAAAATCGTCAACATTGTCATAACTTTTTAATTATCAGGAATTTCACGAACAAAAACAAAACGCGTATAGTTCATTTTTCATAAGGAAGCATAATTTGCAGAGTATCGCAGCAAAAGGCGAACCGATTATATGTATGAAGACACATAACCGTGAGTGTATTGCTTGATCTCAAAAGAAACTAAGTAATTCAAACATCAAGACTCTATTATCATAGAGGCAAAATAGTAATTTAATTTACATCATTTGAAACTCTCCCCCATCAACACCAGTCCAATCTCACTCCCAGCTTAGCCTGCACATTTAGAAATACATGCAGGGCGTGAGTACATAATACTCAGTGGGCAAATGCCGAAAAACAAGAAAGGTGCTCATAGAGCTATAGGTTTGAAGCTTGCCATATCTCAGCAACACACAGAAATAAATTAGCATTAAAAGAATCTGTGCATGCAGTTTTCATAATCAACATCAAAAATAAGTGTAAGTAAGTGTCTGCAGACAAAGTATACGTCATGTATGTACCGCATCTACAACTCATCATCATAATTAAGGTACTGAGAAGTAGGCCTCCCTCTCAAGTACCGTGACCGGCCGACCCGAAGACGGCTCACAGTCACCTCTGTGCACAAAATCCCGCTTGTGGCAGGACCGAATTCGTCTCATCAGTAGAGGGTAACACACAAGCTCAACATCAAAAATTGGCAAGTCAAACAGTTCTCAAATATCATTTATCTCAAAACATTTGTTAATCTCATAACATCATTATATCATTAAATCATTTTAGAAAGCTCGGATAATATTTGTATACTCAAAATATTGCCCACCTGAAGTCCTTCGCTTATTCTGGAAAGAAATCAGGCAACTTACTTCTTCGTCTCGCTCGGGCCTTCATATGTCATCATCACATCGTCATCGTCATCGAAGGTTCATGTGATAAAACAAACCTTAGTCAGAAACTCAAATTCTAAATCCAATCTCTTCTTTACTCTAACTTCTCACTCAACGTCTATTTACCCGTTAAAACTCAATCCCTAGGTATACTTGGCTTCTAAGGATTCACACGTCCAATTTTCGACTTAACTCTCAACTCGACTCAAACTTATAGCAAACAAGCACATAAACAAGTATAAACACTTAGGCATATTAAAACACACATAGACAAGTCGAAAACAAGCTTTACTCTGCACTGACTCAACTTTAAAACCTCACCAGACTCTGTACAGAACTCTCCTGGGGTCGTAACTCATACCAAAAGAAACCTCTTCGAGTCTAGTTTCATTTAAAAAAACGTAGGATCAAAAACTCCAAGTATTTTAGGAGATATGACTGTTTTACTACAGTCTACCATAATCGGCAGTTTTTAGCAACCGAAAAGTTTGATTTTTGAAAAATAGTAAACGTTGTCAAAACGGTCTGAAATTTTGTGGGTACTTAGCTAAGACACTCAGGTCTCAACCATAAAAATTTGGGTTCCAGAATGCTAAGGAAAGCTACTGGAAACGACGACTCTATTGGCTACTCACCGAACAATTCGGCAGAATGTAGCAGTTTTAGTTTTACATTTTATAAAAATATCAAACGAAGTCCAAATGACTTGTAATTTTACCGGTGTGCTCAAGACTCTCAAATATACTTAACATAAAATTTTCAGAGCGTTTGGGTATCAATAACCCCTCGAAAACAGTAGGTCAGTGTGTCGTGAAAAACGACTCCGAAACATACACACAAGCAAACATGCTCAACTCAACATTTAAACAAAGCAAACACATCAAAACTCATTTTAAGCACTTAAAGCACTTAAAAACATTCAAATACATCAAAATACTCGTAATACTCAATCTCGACTCTTTTCTTTCATCATCCACTCAAATCTCATAGAAAACACTTCAACGAACATATCTAACAAATTCCTTCTCAATTTCATGCTCGAAATTTCTCAAATACTCAAATATGATCATTTACATCATATAACTCATTATTCTCATATTTACTCTTTTTTTTTATCATAAAAACTATATTTATTACATTTTTATGAAAATCCATGTATCAACATAAAACTCTTAGCAAAACATGGATAAAATTCTCATAATGATCATAGAGCAAATAAACCTCATTTTATAAAGCATCAAACTCACATCATACAAAAACTCAAAAATCATACAAACTAAACTTAGCCAAAATTTTATTTAGCCTACAATAGACTTAATCAAAAATACAAAGACACTACAATCATGCTTAAAAACATATATTCCAAGCAAAAACACTTAAATAACACATAGACTAAAAAGTCCTAATTTTTACTATCTAACTCTTTGAAATTTTTACAAACACATACAAATCTTTAATCAACTCATAGATCTTTCATTTTTAACCAATTAATCTCACATCAAAACCATCAATTCACAAATAAGGGCATATATACACATATCCCTAAATTTTAATAAACTAACCCACATCAAAAACTTCAATTGACATCATATACTTAAATTAATCCATCAATCATCATCATCTACACCTCATAGACTCATTTATATCATCAATTCATCATTTAACTCATTGACTCAAAAGTTACCATTTTTGGGGTAAACTAACTTCCATCAAAGTTTCACATCTCATGACACATATTTCACAACATATATCAAACATCAATATACATCACATAACTCTCATTTTTCACCCCCAAACAAGAAAAGAAAAGAAAAATTTTGAAAGGGGTGAAGACCCACTTTTTCGAAAATTTGGAAAAGAAAAGGGAGGGGTGATTTCCTTGCTCATCTTTCAAGAATACACTCACATAACATCTTTCAAACAAGATTTTAGGGAAAACATGGTTACTTACCCAAGTTCTTACCAAAGTTTCTCACTTTCTCACTCTACTTTGGAGCTTCTTCTTCAAGGATTTTCTTGATCAATTTAGGATAGATAGTGTTTATGGAAAGTTTTAGAGTGATGTGAGGTGTTTGGTAATTTTGTTGGAAGCTTCGAAGGTTTGCTCTAATGGAGGAAAATGGTGGAAGTGTGAGGTGAAGAAGATGAGTGTATGTATTTGTGTTGGGCGAAAATTGTAGTGAGGGAGAGAGGGGTGATGGCCGAAAATTTAGTGAGGGAGAGAGGGATTTGGCTTTTGCAAGATTGAGTTTGATCTTGCATATCTTATGCAATATTTGGTAATTAATGGTCTTCTCTCTCTAATCTTTTCTCTTCTCTCTCTAATCTTTTCTCTCTCTCTCTCTAATCTCTCTCTAATCTCTACACTCTCATCTCCACTCTCTCATCCTCTATACTCTCAATCTCTACTCTCTCAATTCCATACTTAGCAAAATTGAGACATATAACATATGGTATGGGAAAATTAAATAAAGTGTGAAGGGTGATTAGATAAAAATCACAAAACTATGGTAAAGTCACTCATTAATAAAATACCATAGTATAATTATTCATGTGACCAAAATAATGATCATAGCACTATTATTAGTGCACTCACTCAATTATAATATTCCTCTTCGTAGGAAAAAAAAAATAATTTAAAAAAAAAAATATTATGCCCGGAAAAATTTTCATAAACCGGCGTCATTCGATTTCTCGATAAAAATAACCCATACTTGCTTTGGAAACTCAATCAAAATTCCAAATGCAAAAGTCTTCGAATAAAAATCATAATAACTCGGTCACAGTGACACACATCACGAAAATCACATAATCGATCAGTCACGTAATTTCACATAATGTCACATTAAAGCAGTCGGCAAACAAACAAACTAGACATCTCTCGGACCGACTCTTTTCATCAAGGTTCTCACTCTTTCTTTCTCGACTCTAGGTCAGACTCATTATACCTATTCTCTTTAATAGGTCAATCAAACTCTGATAACTCAGTATCTGGTAAATCTATTCCCGGTAATCGGAAATAAAATCTCAACTCAATTCAATCAGCATCTCTATCTCAGCTCATTTCTCGAATCTCATCATTCTAACTCTATCCTCGGTTTAGTCACTCGTATCTCTATTTAAAGACAAACTGTCTTATCTAATCATAAAAAAAAAAAAAGTCTCGCGTCTCAACATCTCAGTTCTCTCAATAGTGTTAAGACACTATCTCACATCATAGGAAAAATACGGGGTGTTACATCCACCTTAGCTCTGTCGACCTCTAGTCCATGCTTAGACACCACATGACCCAAGACAATACCGCGAGTAACCATAAAATGACTCTTTTCCCAACTTAAGGTTAGGCCACTTTCAATACACCTTTGCAACACTACATCAATCTTAGTCAAACAATCATGAAAAGATTGCCCAAAAACCGAAAAATCATCCATAAAAACCTCCACGAATTTACCAATCATATCAGAGAATATGGACATCATGCATCGTTGAAATGTCCCGGGTGCATTGCACAATCCGAACGACATCCTCTTCCATGCAAATGTCCCAAAAGGCGTGGTGAAGTCAGTCTTGACTTGATCTTCCGGTGCGATTGCGATTTGGTAGTATCCTGACAAACCATCGAGAAAACAATAAAAATCATGCCCTGCCAAATGATCTAACATTTGATCAACAAAAGGAAGAGGAAAATGATCCTTTTTGGTGACGGCATTCAGTTTCCTGTAGTCAACGCACATCCTCCATCCCGTGGTAGGATGTGTCGGCACCAACTCCATCTTATCATTGCGCACAACCGTCATTCCTCCTTTCTTTGGCACGACATGCACGGGGCTCACCCACTCACTATCGGCGACAAAATAGATAATCCCTTCGGCAAGTAGCTTAAGGATTTCCTTGCGCACAACCTCCATCAGCGTAGGGTTCAAGCGTCGCTGGGCATCTCGCTTGGGTGCAGCTCCTTCCTCTAGGTTGATCTTGTGCATGCATGTGGCTGGGCAAATGCCACGTATGTCACCTATGCTCCATCCCAGCGCTGCTTTGTTTCTCTTCAACACCTCGAGCAACGCCGCTTCTTGTTCTAGAGTAAGAGTAGATGAGATGATGACTGGCTTCTCATCTCCGTCTTCTAAAAAGGCATACTTGAGATTGGTTGAGAGTTCCTTCAATTCGAGTGCTGGTTTCTTTGCCTCCATCTGTTCATCCATCAGCCGCTCTGAACAACACTCCTCCTCTAAGCTGGGCAGTGCAAGTTTGGGCAATGCAGGGTTACTGGGCAAAGCAGCGCTGAACTTTTCAACTTCCCGAGCTAGTTCTTCCATGTCTGCTGATCCAGCGCAAACTTCCACGCATTCCTGCTCCTGTAAAAATACCTTCTCAACCAAGCCATTAATAGCATCTATATATGAGCATTCATTCATAAGGTTAACCGAAGGCATAGCCCGATTTTCATGCACTGAGAAAGACACCGACTCCCCCAACACTGTCATTTTAATAGTTCCATGTTTGACATCAATCAACGTGTTAGTGGTCGCCATAAATGGTCTTCCTAATAGTAGAGTGTGATCCTTACCATTCTCATGCACATCTCCAATCTCAAGCACGACAAAATCAACGGGTACAATCAAACCCCCGACTCTAACTAAAATGTCCTCTACTATACCACGGGGGTACCTAACGGACCTATCAGCAAGTTGGAGGCACATGCGAGTAGATTTTAAATTACCTAACTCTAGTTGTTGAAAAATAGAGTAAGGCATCAAATTAATCCCCGCCCCCAGATCTAACATACCTGTGGCTTCCTTACCATTTCCCAAAGCAATATTAATCACAAAGCTACCTGGATCTCGCTGCTTTGGTGGTAAGGATTGCTGCATGATGGCGTTCGCTACTCCCGAGACCAACACCTTCTCATTGTCGCTAAATCTTCTCTTGTTAGATGCTAAATCCTTGAAGAATTTTACATATGCAGGCACATTTCTGATCACATCAAGAAGAGGTAAATTCACATTTACCTTGGCCAACATATTGTAGAATTCCTCAAACTGTCGGTCCTGCTTCTCGTTTCTCAGTCTGTTTGGAAAAGGAACCGGTGGTCGATAGGGTGTAGTAGCTTTGTGGAGCTTGACCTCCTTCGCCTTCTCTCCTTCCTGTTGCTGGTCTACCTTCTCTCCATCAGTCGGGCTGGTCAGAGCGGAACTCGGCAGCTCTGGTCTGGGCTGGGCCAAGCTCGGCAACTCTGGCGAAGTGATTCCGCTGGCGAAGTGATTCCTCTGCTCTGGAGATTGACTTCGCTGGCCTGGCTTGGTTCCGCTGGCCTGGCTTTTGATTTCCCTGGCCTGGCTTTGTTCCGCTGCTCTGGTGAAGGTAGAGCTTGGCTGCTCTGCTCTGGTCTGTGCAGGAACATCCACTTTGTTATCCACCTTCTTACCACTGCGGAGAACAGTTACAGCTAGAGCTTGATGCGGCTGAGCAGGTTGGCCATGAAACTTCCCGGGCTGCTGTTGTTGTTGGATTTGATTTAAAGTACCGGAAAGTTGCCCGACAGTTGTTTCAAGCCTTTTTATGGTAGATGCTTGAGACTCTATATTCTTGTCGCAGCCCGACATCTAGCCAGTGACAACGTAGATTGGGTATCGATACGACTAATAAAATGATAGGGTAGAACAAGGGAAATCTGAAAGACTTGTCAAGCGGAAGCTACTAATAAATCAAGTTAAAACAAATAAAATTTCATCAAACTTAATAGAAACATTGTCGGCTTTATACATTCAAATGTATCAAGGTTCTAGTCAATGAAAACAAAGGGAGTATAGCTAAATATTTACAAGGATTCAAATTGTTCAGAGTAGCACAGCAAACGCGATTAAACTATATGTATGAAGACATATAGCTGGGAGTAACAATCCTAATTAAGTTCAAAAGTACATAGTCTTCAACTATTCACACTACCGTATCGGAGTAAAATACGGTACTTCAAAAGTCGTCTAGAACAACAGCCCTCCAGCGATCCCCCAATCTCTCTCCTTGCTCATCCTGCACATTTAGAAATACATGCAGGGCTGAGTATAAAATACTCAGTGGACATAAGCCGAAAATAAACAATCTCGCTCTTAGAGCTATACATTTAACTTGCCATTTATACATCACACAGGGTTTTTTTCTTTAAAAGAACCTGTGTAAGCAATTGATAAATTATAAGCATCATAAAGTAATGAAAAATATAGACTGCAGTCATAAATTCTTAGCATGTAGTACCGCTTCTACCACTCATTATCATCATCATGGTACTGAGAAGTAGGCCTCCTTCTCAAGCACCGTAACCGGCCGACCTGACGATCGGCTCACGGTCATTTCTGACCGGACAACCCGGTATACAGCTCACGGTTACCTCCGTGTACACAATCCCGCCTTTGGCAGGACCCGAAATCGTCTCATCTCATCAGTAGAGGGTAGCGTACAAGCTCGTCGTCATCAAAACTCGGCAAGTTAATTAGTTCAAACATCAATTTATCTCAAAACATCTTAAAACTTATAGACATCATCATAATCATCATTTAGAAAGCCAGTAATGGAGGTATTAGAAAGTAATACCCACCTGGAAATCTTAGCTTTGGTCCTCGTACTTCGGAGAAAATCCTACTTATGCCCTTGACTCGTGTCTTCAGATATCATCATTGGCATAGACGATCATGTAAAATAAACGTCAATCAGACAAAACCTCACTAGGTTTACTATTCTTATCTAAGTACTAGTCTTCCTTTCTCATTGTTTCCTTGTATCTATCACTCTAATAATACATCCTAAGTATTCATTGTTTCCTTTATCAACCACATACCAAAGTTTTAAGTTTAATCAGCTCATTAAGGAATGACTCCTAAATACTCAACCCAGATAACCTCTACCAATCACATATTAAAGTTATGAAGTTATAACACATTCTTTAACATATAACAGATAACTCACATAATGCTTAATAACATTACTATGTGGTTTAATATCTCAAGAGAACCAAATTTGGTTAAGTAAATTTATCTTGGAAAAGTATTACATCTAACATATATATACCATTAGCATTTTTATGAATTACTAAGGTATATAGTTATCGCCATTAACACATGTAATTAACCAAATCAAAGGTAGGTGTACTTGTGAAAGACCATACTTGACTTCATATACTCTGTCCCAACTTCAAGCAATAAACTGTTTTATCTCGGAACTCTTCTGGGTTTGGGACTCATATTATTTGAGACCTCTTAAAGTCTAGTTTCATTTAAAAAAAAGTAGGTTGTCAAATTCTATGTGATTTCAGTGATATGACCATTTTCCTACAGTCAACCATATTCGACAGTTTTGTGCAACTGAAAGTTTTGTTTTTAGAAAAATAGTAGATCTCGTCAAAAAGACTTAAACTTTTATGGGTAGCTAGCTAACATGTTCATCTTTTTCATATAAAAATTTGGAAACCATAAACGCACGAGAAGCTACTGGAAAAGTGACTCTAGTATCTGTTTCATCCACACTTTCGGTAGAAAGTTGCAGTTGGAGACTCAAAATTTAAAAGGTTATCAAACGATGTTCAAATGATCTCAAATTTTACATGAACGTTCCTAATACTTATATATAATTACCATAAAATTTTCAAGATTTTTGGGTATCAAAAACCCCATCGAAAACAATCAAGTCAGTAGCTTACAAACTAGCCAATTAACTCATCAACTAGTCCATCCTAAACATATAACCAAGCATACTCTATTTTCTTGTTAAACCAATTCATCATAATCGTTATCAATCATTTTTAATCATCATTTTAATCCATCAATTATCATAATTACAATCTCATAGACTTATTTACATACTCAACTCCTCACTTTCTTCATGATCTTCAACTTTCCAATATCTCACAACCTAACACCTTTAATACCATATCTCAAAATCAAATCATGCTTTTCATTCAAAGACCAATAAACAACATCTTAATAGCATGCAAAGACTTTCCATCTTAAAGTTAGAAGACGACAAAATTTTAGAAGACTTCCAACCCTAGTAATCTTCGAAAATTACCAACTTGAATTAAGAGTTGTTTTCATGCTTTGATCTTCCATTTACATGCTCATAAAGCTTAGATATAGGTAGATTCATGTGTTTAGAAGCTTACTCTTATGGTCTATATAGAGAACAGTAAAATTCCACCTTCTTGACTCCTAGCTCAAACCTTCATCCAGCTGTTGTTCTATGGATCTACGAGTGTTTTCAGCTTGATTAAAACGGTGGTTATGGGATACTAGTAGCTTACGAAGCTTTTTACTAGCTCATCTATGCCGTGTTTGGGTAAAAACCGTCAAGAGAGAAGAGAGAGAAGAGAGAGAAGAGAGAGAAAAGAGATAGGAAAGGGACGTCTGTTATGGGGAATGAAAGAGAAAGGTGTTATTTATATAACCCCAAAGACTTAGCCTTCAAGTATCGGATAATAACACATGCTTAATTATCCACTTGCTTAAAATATCTTATCTGATAACTATGTTTATCCACTTGCTTTGACTTCTCTCTCTCTCTTACGTCAGTTCTGCACCCGAGCAGAGGAACGAATTCTCTGACATAGCGGAGAAATGAGTTCTCTGGGAAAGCCGAGAAACGAATTCTCTGACAAAGCCGAGAAATGAATGCCAGTGCAGAGGAAAGTTTGCCATTACAGCGGAAAGGTGATCTCTCTGTCACGTCAGAGGAATCGTGATTTCTCTGGCATGTCAGAGAAATCGTGATTTCTCTGTCGAGCAGAGAAATCGTGATTTCTCTGTCGAGCAGAGGAATCGTGATTTCTCTATCGAGTAGAGGAATCGACGTCAGTGCAGCGGAAAGGTTCGCCAGTGCAGAGGAATGAGTTCCCCTCTGGCAGGGCAGAGGACTCGGCTCCCCTCTGGCAGGGCAGAGGAAAGACTTCGCCTCTGGCATAGCAGAGGAAAGACCTCACCTATGGCATTCCAGAGAAATGGCCTCACCTCTGGCATTCCAGAGAAATGGCCTCACCTCTGGCATTCCAGAGGAATCGCCTCACCTATGGCATTCCAGAGCCCGCATCTCGAGCAGAGCTCGCAAGCCAGAGCAAAACTCCCAGACCAGAGCAGAACTCCTAGGCCAGAGCTCGGCTACACAGTATCGTAAGAAAAGACATTTTTAACTTCATCATCGTTCAACCATCATCTCTGTACATCCTTATTTCCTCAAAGTATTTCATTCTCTAATCTCATCATCGAAAAAAATAGCTCAACTATTCTTATCTCATCAAAAGTGTAACTCTAATGCTCAATATCTCTATTTATCATCATAACTCCATCTCATCTTAATTAGTATAAACTTATTTTTATATCTCAGTGCTCTCAGTGCTCTTAAAACTCAAAATATTTAATAAGGAAAAAGCGGGGTGTTACAATTCTGCTTCGTCATCTCCATATTTTGCTTACTAATTTCCATGAAGGCTTGCAAGGTATCCTCGAGAGATGTTTTCTGTGGTGGAATGGGATGTGCACTCTGCTGCAGAGCTGATTGTTGGTGTTGGTATAGCGGTCTATATGGTTGAGAGGAGCCTTGCTACGGTGGGAAGTAAGGTGGTTGTTGTTGGTAGCCTACTTGGGGTGGTCGACGGTATTGATTCCCCCCAAAGTTTTGATTTCCCCATCCAGCGTTCGGCTGATTTCTCCATCCTCCAATAACATTTTGTTGGCCTTGATTCATGTTCTGCCCATAAGGTCTGCTTGGCCCTTGATTGTAGCCTTGAAATCCTTGTGCCGCATAGACCTCAGCTTGTCCTTCCGGAGTAAACTCTCCCATTCTATGGCACTCATTGGCTCCATGGCTGAAATCTCCACATATACCACAAGGCTCAACGTACTGCAGGGCTGGATTTGGCGTAGCTGACATCGGCAGAACTGGATTTGGCTGAGCTGGCATCGGCGGTGTTGTCATCGGCAGAGCTGAATTTTCCTTCTTGTCCATCGTAAGATGCTGCACTTGTCTCACAAGATCGGCTACTTGCTTCTGCAGCTCAAACTGGTTTGTCACGGCACTAGCCTCCACTCTCCGTCCACGGACTGACTTTTGTTGGGAGCTCTCGGCCAAAGTCTTGAAAATCTCTTTTAGCTCTGTTGCCGTCTTCCGAGCTATGTTACCTCCTGCCGTGCTATCCACCATAAATTGGGCAGTTTGCACTAACCCATCGTAGAAGAACTGCATCAACATAACATTGGTGAACTGATGTTGAGGGCATTGACGGATGAGTTCTTCATATCTCTCCCATGCTTCATGCAATGGCTCGTCCGCTCCTTGTGTGAACTCCATTATCCTCGTTCTCAGTTCCTGCGTTTTGTGGCTTGGGTAGTATTTCAGCATAAATTTTTCACAAGCAGCTCCCCATGTAGTGATAGAGTTGGGCGGCAGAGATAGCATCCATGTCCTCGCCCGGTCCTTAAGTGCATAGGGGAAGCACTTGAGCTTGAGTTGATCCTCTGTGAGAGTAAGCAGAGGAATCATTTGCACTTGTGTGCAAAAATCTCGGATGAATTGCAGAGCATCCTCGCTTGGCATCCCGTGGAACACCGGCAGCAAATTCGAGTCATTGGGTTTGAGATTGTAGTTTTTCACAGCAGTGGGGAGCACGATTGCCGACGTGTTGGTATCTCCGATTACCGGCCTGGTGAAGTCTCCCATGTATTCCATGTTCTGGGCCATCTCCTTCTTTTCCTCGTTTAAATTCTGCTTAGTGCAAAAATTGGCGGAGCTGGCCTCTTCCTCCTTAGTGTGTTCTGCCGTGGCTGTGGTCTGCTCTGTATCGGCAGAGCTGGTGTCCTCCTTCGTTAGCTGTTCTGAAGGCTCAGAGTCAGAGCAGGTTGGCGAATCTAGTTCCTCCTCTCCTGTGCTCTGCTCTGGTAGTTCAGAATCAGAGTCAGAGAAGAAATCTTCAGTTCTGT
The DNA here is from genome assembly GCF_028751815.1 of Salvia miltiorrhiza. Taxonomy (NCBI): domain Eukaryota; kingdom Viridiplantae; phylum Streptophyta; class Magnoliopsida; order Lamiales; family Lamiaceae; genus Salvia; species Salvia miltiorrhiza. The sequence goes on along the minus strand of NC_080387.1, from coordinate 1,456,498 downwards.
CACGTGTTTCTCCGTCAGAGCTGGAGTTAGAACCGTCTGCTCTGTCGTCCCCGATCACTCCCTTGCAGCTATTCTTCCTGAAAATCCCTTCGCTCGTACTATGCAAAGGAGACACCAATTTGTCATTAAGACTACGGCGTCCCTGCATGCACAACACTGAACAAACGGATTAAACGCACCGAGTGGGACAAATGTAAAAACAAAAATGAGAAAAAACTGGAAATTAAATAAAGCAAGTAAAAACGACACAACTAAAACGCCTAAAACTCTCCCCGGCAACGGCGCCAAAATTTGACTCAACCTAGAACACCTCTAGTTTGACTTGCAATAGGACAAGGACATTCTAGTGATGGTAAGCTGACCCAGTGTCATCTCTCAAGGAAAGTCTTTAAGGGCTTTTAGTAGTATCGTAGGAAAAAGCAATAAAAGAAAGCAATAAAGAGATCGATTATTAAACTAAAACTTAGAATGAAAAACTTAATTAAAAACCGAACTTAAAATTGAACTAGGCGAATTAAACTATTAAACCCTAGGCAAGATTTTAAAGAACTTAAATTAAACCTACTTAAGAAATTAAATACTTGTAAATTTAAAGACTTCTAATCTAGGCGTAAACTAAAGTGCATAATTTAAATTGCATAATTAAAAAGAAAGCATAAACATAAACGAAAAGCATAAACATGATTAAACAGAAATAAATTGAATTGAAATACGAAATACCGTAAACGTCTTGAACATGTAATTGTGTCACTCAATCACAATCCAAGAAACTAAACTAAAAACTAAATTGAAACCTAATTAAAAATCGACACTATGAAATCAATTAAATTCCTAAGCTTCGGATGCCAACAGATCTCAAAGATGGCGTCTAAAACTAGGGCAAGGGATTGATGTTTTACAATGAAAAGTATGGCCCTATTTATAGACTTCAAATCCTTCTGGATCACCATGGAAGTTTCCATGCAAAGTAGAACTCTAAAGGCAATAGAATCGTGCTAAAAGAAGGTAAGTCCAGCTGTGACACGCTCTACAAGTCATCTCCACCCTAGTGGAAATCGCGGCTCTTGCCAGCGAAATGGCTTCCGCTCTGGCTATCGCCAGCGGAATGGTTCGCCAGCGGAATGGCTTCCGCTCTCGCTTTCGCCAGAGGAATGGTGATTTCTCTGGCTATTGCCAGAGGAACGGTGATTTCTCTGGCTTCTCGATTCCTCTGTAATGGATTTCTATCCCCTCTGCTCTGACTCTTGATTCCTCTGGTGATTACTTGGCTACACTGGCTTCTTGATTTCGCTGACTCCAGAGAAATGGTGATTTCTCTGACTCCAGAGAAATGGTGATTTCTCTGTCGTTTGATTCCTCTGCACTTATGATTCCAGCAGCGAAGTGATTTCTCTGGCGCTTCCGCGCTCGCTTCGATTCCTCTGGCGCTTCCTCACTCGCTTCGATTCCTCTGGCGCTTCCTCACTCGCTTCGATTCCTCTGGCGCTTCCGCGCTCTCTTCGATTCCTCTGGCGTTGGGGCATTTCTCTGGCTTCCCATTTCGCTGCTCTGGCAAGCGGGGCTTTGCTTCTCTTACATGCCAGAGTATGCACAAAAACACGATTCTTAGCCCAAACTCTCCAAAATTTGCACTCTTCATCTCGAAAACCTAAATCTCCTGCAAAGCATAAAATAGACCATAAAATGCATCAATTTCCAGAAGATTTAACTTAAAATATGCACATGCAAACCCCTAAAATTAGAACAATTAAGCATAAATCACTGACTATTCCAGCTCTGCCGCTGGAGGACAGAGCAGAAATTCTTCGAACAGCTCTGAACAGCGCCCCAACTCAGAACAGCACGTACCAGAATTGTGCTAAGGAGAAACTGATGTGCACCAGCCCGGAAGAGGACAAAATTATACAAAATTTTGTTGATAACTTGCAGGATGAGGAAGCCATTGAAGATCAGTTTTTGGCCAAGCTTCTAATCGACGTTAATGCCTTTCATGAGGTGCCAACTACCGTGAAAGAGGATGCAACCGTTGTGGAAGAACGGGCTGATGTGCTGCCATGCAAGGATGGTACCGTGCTAAGAGTGCAGAGTGTACCACCTTTGGAAGAGAAGAAAGAGGAGAGATCTCGATATAACTCTTGGTTCGAGAGAATGATGAATGCGATGAGCTCTGCTTGCTCATTAAGAGGACCCGCAGCTGAACTGGAGGATGATGTGCTTTCACGAGGACTAATTCAGCTGACGTTTCATAGCGATTTTGGTTAAGGGATCCTCTAAAGTCGGGCTGGAGACTTTAACTCTAGCGCTTGGTGGGAGGCAACCCACCGTGGTTTTCGTTTTTGTTTTTAGTTTTTGTTGTTCTTTGTTTTCCGTTTTTGTTTTGTCTTTCCTAAGTTTTGGTTGCTTGCGCGGATACTATGATTCTGGAGGTTTTCATGTTTTCAGCGCTGCCATCTCTACTCTGCACAGACCGCGAATTCCCCTCTTCACCACCTCGCACGATGCTTCAGTTTCTCAATGCCGATAATCAGGGACATTTTCTTAACTCTTCTTATTTCTTTTGTGCCCTGGGGACATGGCATGCTTTAAGTGTGGAGGGGGGTGTTTTATTACGATCATGCTTTCAATTGGGCGAGATTAGCCTTTCTATGCTTAGTTTTTGGTCTCGAATCTTGCTAGTTTGTATGAATTTGTGGAAGAGAATAAGGTTTTCAATGAGAATTTCGGGTTTGTGTTCGTTTGGTGGTTATTCTTGTTTTACTCTTGATATATGTTTCTTGTTTATGCAAAGAATTTGAGTTTTGTTGCAACACGATTGTAAGAAAGTAAAACGTGATTTGTTCGGTAGATGCTAGAAGGAGTGTTGTCATTGTGATTGCCAACGATCGTATCTTATCTGTGAAAATGTTGGACGAATTGCCAACTTCAAAATTGCCAGCTCTGAAACATCTGGCCTGTTCTGAAAAGTGACAGCTCTGAGTCTCTGCTCCTCTAGTCTAACTATGAGCATGGGAAACCACGTGAAAAGACTTTGGAGTACATCCAAATGGTTTTTATTTCATGAATTATGGCTCAACTGTCGAAAATCTTAAGTACACAAAGTGTGAAAAATGGTGATATTGATTATAAAGGTGATCACATTAGGGAATTCACTTCTAGCGGAGAATTGGGTCTGATCGAATTACTTACATTACTGTTTTGTTGCTTCTTAAACTTTGAGTTACTTGCATGATCGAGAGATGTGTGTTGATTGTAAAATTTTGAATTGACTTTGTGAATGTTTGGATGGAAATTAGCATTGTTGAAATCAATCTCTTCCTAGGATTCATATGGATTTTGCTTGAGGACAAGCAAAAGGCTAAGTGTGGGGGGGTTGATTTATGCTTAATTGTTCTAAATTTTGGGGTTTGCATGAGCTTTATTTCAAGATAATCTTCTGGAAATTGGTGCGTTTTATGGTGTATTTTATGCTTTGGAGGAGATTTAGGTTTTCGAGATGAAGAGTACAAATTTGGAGAGTTTGGGCTAAGAATCGTGTTTTTGTGCATACTCTGGCATGTCAGAGAAGCGAAGTCCCGCATGCCAGAGCAGCGAAATGGGAAGCCAGAGAAATGCTCCAGAGCAGAGCCGACATCTCCAGAGCATAGAAATGCGCCAGAGCCAGAGCAGCGAAATCACCAGTCAGAGGGGAGAAAGCCAGAGCAGCGAAATCAATCGCCAGAGAAGTCATATGCCAGGCCAGCGGAATCAAAAGCGCCAGAGGAATCGAAGCGCCAGAGGAATCGAAGCGCCAGAGGAATCATAAGCGCCAGAGAAATCACTTCGCTGCTGGAATCATAAGTGCCAGCAGAATCATAAGTGCCAGCGGAATCACCAGTCAGAGCGGAAGCCGTTCCGCTGGCGAGAGCCGCGATTTCCGCCATAGTGGAGATTATTTCCAGAGCGCGCGTCACAGCTGGACTTACCTTCCTTTGCACGATTCTATTCCTTTTAGAGTCCAGCTTTGCATGGCAACTTCCATGGTGATATAGAGAGATTTGAAGTCTATAAATAGGCCCATACTTTTCATTGTAAAAATAATACTTTGCCCTAGTTTTAGACGCCATCTTGGAGATCTGTTGGCATCCAAAGCTTAGGAATTTAATTGCTTTCTTAGTGTCGATTGTTGATTAGGTTTCAATTTAGTTTTATTTAGTTTTTATTCTTGGATTGTGATTGAGTGACACAATTACACGTTCAAGACGTTTACGGTATTTCGTATTTAAATTCAATTTATTTCTGTTTAATCATGTTTACGTTTTTCGTTCATGTTTATGCTTTCGTTTTAATTATGCAATTTAAATTATGCACTTTAGTTTCACGCCTAGATTAGTTGGTTTTTAATTTACAAGTATTTAATTTCTTAAGTTAGGTTTAATTTGAGTTGTTTAGATTCTTGCCTAGGTTAAGTTTAAATTCAAGTTTAATTTAAGTTTAAGTTTAAGTTTCAGTTTTTAAATTCAAACTCTTTACTGCTTTCTTTACTGTTTTTCCTGCGATACAATTAGAAGCCCTTAAAGACTTTCCTTGAGAGATGACACTGGGTCAGCTTACCTTCACTAGAATGTCCTTGTCCTATTGCAAGTCAAACTAGAGGTGTTCTAGGTTGAGTCAGTTTATCCATAATTTTTCATTAGCTAGTATTCCACTTCTTTGGTCCGATGACGATAATCATACATATTAAAGAAACAATGTAGTCAAATGGCCATAATGAAGATTGAAAATCAATTTTTGGCCCCTGACACACACCCGTCGTGCGGTGCGGACAAAATACCTGTGTATGCCCAGTACAGTCAATACACGCTCCTACTTCTCACAATAAGAACTTAGCCTTAGCGGTAAGTGTAGGGTCGAATCCCACAGGGAGTGAGGAACCTCTTTGTTCTCCTACGACAAACTGAGGTGTCACAATTCTCAATCTGTATACTCTGCACAAGAAATAAACAAGATCAATAATAACAAAGGGGTGAGGTTATTCGATTAGGTCATAACTGTTGTTAACATTCGTTTCGGTCATAGGCACACTGATGATCCGTCTACGATCCATACAAGGCCAAGGCGTGGCCCAAAGACATTGGGGCGGTTCAAGGGGTTATACTTCACATATAGGATGGTTGATCTCATTGTGGTCACTTGGTCCGAAGGTCACACAATCCCCGGTCACAAGGCAGTGCTTCACTTCTCCGTAGATAGTAGTCATACCCATTACTCACCAAGTATGACCCTCACCAACCTTCTCTCCCGAGGTCCCCAACTCCACACTTTTAGTGACACATGCCTCCTGGACTCAACTATTTCCGGCTTTGTCAGCCGACCAGTCATAGACATGCTACGGCGCCGAGATTGCTTTCCTCGTTTGATAACCATGGCTTAATGCCTCGTCACAGTTGATGGATAGTCTCTAGAGAAGCCCAAGACTGAGGAAGGGCAGTGTATCCCATCAACCCTTTCCCCACCTTCTGGATCTACAACGCCTTTTGTTGACGCTGCTCAGCTACTCGGTCTTGGGCACACCGATTGTTGTACCTTGGTATACCCTGGCCTTTGCTTAACATGGACAACGTTTTACCGAACGGAGATCACCCGTTAGGCCCCTACTGCCCATGGTTTCGAACAGATCCTTCCGGAACCACGAGATTCAACCGAAAGAACAAGTGCCTCACGAATGTTTACATGTTAACAACAATTATTTCCACCCCTAAAACCTCACCAAGGGGATTACTCACACATAGCACAATTGTTTACATGGTAAGGTGATTCCGTTCGGCCTCTGGTTGAGATTAGTTGGGTATGCCAACTTTCTTAGGGTCTGCTCCGGTATGGCTTCTGCCTGTTTAGCCTCTGCCATAGCTTCGCGTCTCGCTATTCGTGCTCCTGCGCGCAGTCGTCTTTCTGTACGATCAATATCAGGATCAAACACCAATGCTCTTACAGCTCTACGAGTTCCACGCATACACCAGTAGCGGAAAATAGAATGAGGAGAGAACAAAATTGCTGCGCGTCACTCCCTGGCAACGGCGCCAATTTTCACACGCACCCGTCGTGCGGTGCGGGCAAAATACTTGTGTATGCCCAGTACAGACAATACACGCTCCTACGTCTCACAACAAGATCTCAGTCTTAGTGGCAAGTGTAGGGTCGAATCCCACAGGGAGTGAGGAACCACTTTGTTCTCCAACGACAAACTGAGGTGTCACAATTCTCAATTTGTATACTCTGCACAAGAAATTAACAAGATCAATAATAACAAAGGGGTGATGTAACACCCCGTACTTTTCCCTTATGTTGGGAGATAGTGTTTTAACACTATTGAGAATACTGAGATGTCGAGATGCGAGATTTATTTTCTTTTATGACCAGAGAAGACAGATTTTCTTTTAAATAGAGTTATAAGTGGAAAAACCAATGATGGAGTTAGAGTGATGAGATTTGAGAAACGAGTCGAGTTAAAGATGCTGATTGAATTGAGTTGAGATTCTATTTTACTTCTGACTACCGGGAATAGAATTACCGGATACCGAGATATCAGAGACTGACTGTCCTATTAAGAAAATAGGAATAATGAGTTTGACATAGAGTCGAGGAAGAGAGGGAGAGAACCCTTGATGATGTAACACCCTGTATTTTGGTTACCTTGAAATAGTATTGAAATACTATTGAGGACCTTGAGAGTTAAAGACTAGCTTACCAAAATCGAGAGGAAGTTATCGATGGAGGGTAATATGAGTAAAATGGAGATGTTGATAGAATTGAGAATGATGTTAGAGTTGAAATAGAGAGGATAATTGATTTTGAGTTGAGATGAAAAAAGAGAGATAGATTCGAGGTAGTGATTGAGAGTCACTATAAAGAGGATTAAGCTAGAGTGGCGATTAGATTAATGACGAGTGATGATCCGTCTTTAATGAGAGAATTTCGTGAGCTATTTGATTGACGTTATGTGATTTACCTAATATGTGTGCACTTATATTTGAGTATTTGTGGTAGTACATGATTTTTATTTACCACCACACCTTCCTACACTCACTCCCATTATTTTAATCTTTCTCACATGGGTGATTTGACAAGTAGCCAAGTGGGGAGACAAAGAACTATTTGAGCATTTAATGCTTCCTAGATTAGAGTGTAAGATTGGTGATTAAAAACAAGAGACTTCTCTCTCTCTTGCCGTCACTTTCATTTTCGGCCTTCACTTTCCTCTTTCTCTCCCCCACGCCATTCCTTCTCTCCTCCATGGGAGACAAAGCTCGAGCTTCTAAAGACATAACTATGATGAAATCCTCCACTAAATCTAGTCCTTAAACACTTTCTACTCTTGATTCAAGAAGACTAGTACATCCGCCCGTGCGATGCACGGTGAACATAATTCTGCCATACTCGTCCTGCTGGTGGGATCGATTCCTCTGATTTGTATCCTTTCTCTACTCTGCACATATTACTCCTCATCAAAAATTAAACGATGTAGCGTGTGTATCGGTTAAACGATTAGGGGTTAATGTCTAAAACCGAAGGTCTTGGGTTCGTGCCCCTGTGGCACGGCCTTTAAATTTCTTTATTTAATTATGTTAATTTATCAAAAATAAATAAATTAAATGATGTATCAAATAAATAAAAAATAAATATTAAATATAGTTAGAATATAAGTAAATGTAAATTATTTTTTCTTAAAAAATAAAATAATCTACATCAATTACTCAGTAAAGATCCTTAATTTTATTTTATAATTTTGAAAAGTATCATTTTTAATTTTTCATCTATTTGATGGAAAACTTTATTTTATTCCTTAAAATTATAGAATAAACACATCATTCAACTTAAAAGAAACGAAGAAACAATAAAAAAAGAGTTTTCACATCACAATATATAGTTTTAAAATATAAGCTAATCATGCATAAAATTAATTTTTTCTAAGTTAGCTCATTACCTATGTCATCTTATTAGAATAGCTTCAATTGATAAGTAGGAAAATAAATTATATTATTAGAATTTATTAGAATACTAATAAAAGAGTTGAATAATTATTTGATACCAAATCAAAGATCTTGCATTCATCTTTAATTTAAGATATATATAGAATATTTTTTATAAATAAAATTTGATTTTTTAAAAAAATCATCAAAATATAAAAAAGAGAATATGAGAGAAAGAGAGAGAGAGAGAGAAAATAGAAAATTGAAGAAGGCGTATGATGAAAGAGAGGAGAAAGGAGAGAAGAGAAAGAAAATATATGAGATATGAGATTTGTTGAGTTTTATAAATACCCTTTAATTGATTTTTTAATTACAATTTTGCCACAAACTGTGTTTTCATATAATAAATAGATTAGTGGAGTTTGATGCTTGAAGAATAGAGAGAATATTTCCTTTTCTTGAAATTATTTGAGTAAGTGTCCTGATCTTTTAGATCTAGACCTTATTATGTGATATATGTGTATAGAAGGATGATTGAAGCATGAGAAACTCCCCCTCCTCCTTTTTCTTCATTTTCGAAAATTAGGGTTCATGCCCTTTAAAAATCTTTCTGATACTTTTCTTAAATTGGAGTGAGAAATATGTTATATGTGTTGATTTGAGGTGATTAAGATGTGTTTTGCAAAGCTGAGTCTTGAGACATGATTTTTACAAAACCAGTTTGATATAAGAATTTGGGAAAATCCCTGAGGTTATGTCTTGAATGACGATTTGATGATGAGCATGAATATATGAAAAGATTAACGTGATGTTTGATGAATGTAGAGTTTAAATGAGTTTTGAGTTAGCTATGATGATTGAGTGATAGTAATTTTGATGTTTGGGAATGTTTTGATGAACTTTGGGGAATAAAAAAGTTGATGAGTTTTCGAGTTGCTCTTGATAGCACTGTTCTGCCTTGAGTCCTGTTCTGCTCTACCGAGTTGTGATTCCGCTGGTATGCCAGAGAAGTCTTTGCCCCGCTGGCATGCCAGAGAATTCATTCCTCCGCTGCCTTGACAGCGAATTCATTTCTCTGGTATAACGGAGAATTCGTCATTTCTCTGCTCTGACGATTGATTCCTCTGACGATCGATTCCTCTGACGATCGATTCCTCTGATGTTTGATTCCTCTGACGTTTGATTTCTGTGACGATTGATTTCTTTGACGAGTGATTCCTCTGAGATGTTGATTTCTCTGGCTTCCCATTTCTCTGCCTTGACCCGAGAAGTCATTCCTCTGGCGACAGAGAGTTCGTCATTCCTCTGCTCTGGTGAGTATTTCTTTTCTGCTCTGCCGAGCTAGTCTGCTCTGCTCTGCTGAGTTTTTCCACCTTGACCACCGAGCATTTCTCTGCTCTGGTCTCCGAGTCAAACTTATGTTTGCTTGTTTGTAATATGTTTATATGTGAAGTTGTATGCTTATGTGATTGTGCATGCCTATGTGCTTGTTTGCTATGAGTATAGTCAGAGTTGAGAGTTAAATCGAGAGTAAGACGTGTGAATCCTTAGAAGTCGAGTATGCCTAGGGATTTAGTTTTACTGGGTAAATAGACGTTGAGTGAGAAGTTATTGTTGAGTCGAGTTTGGATTTTAGTAATAAGTTCTAACTAAGGTTTGTTTTATCACATGAACCTTCGTGATGATGTTGACGATTTATGAAGACCCGAGCGAGACGAAGAAGTAAGTCACCTATTTCCTATCCGAGCTTAAGCGAAGGACTACAGGTGGGCAATATTTTGAGTATACGTTTATCGTATGAGCTTTCTAAATGATTGATGATGATATTTATGAGTTTATCAAATATTGAGATAAATGATGTTTAAGAACTGTTTGACTTGCCAATTTTTGATGTTGAGCTTGTATATTACCCTCTACTGATGAGACGAATTCGGATCCTGCCACAAGCGGGGTTGTGTACACAGAGGTGACTGTGAGCCGTCTTCGGGTCGGCCGGTCACGGTACTTGAGAGGGAGGCCTACTTCTCAGTACCGATAATAATGATGAGTTGTAGACGTGGTACATACATGATGAGTATTTTGATAGCGCTATCGTTTCCTTATGATGTTATGATTATTAAAACTGCATGCACAGATTCATTTATGATAACTTACTCCTGTGTATTGCTGATGATGTGGCAAGTTTCAAACATTGAGCTCTAAGAGCGACTTTGATGTTTTTCCGGCGTTTGCCCACTGAGTATTATTACTCACGCCCTGCATATATTTCTAAATGTGCAGGCTAAGCAACGGAGCGAGATTGGACTGGTGCTGGTGGGGATGGTTTCATTGATGAAGTTTCTTTGCTGCTTTCCTTTGATGTTAGAGTCTAAAGGATGATGTACTTTGCTTTCCTACTGATGTCGATAAAATCTTAGTGAGATGATACTTTATTTCCTTCCTAATCAAGCAATATACTCACGGTTATGTGTCTCCATACATATAATCGGTTCGCCTTTTGCTGTGATACTCTGCATATTATGCTTCCTTATGAAAAATGAGCTACACCCATTTTGTTTTTGTTCGGGAAATTCCTGATAATTAAAAAGTTATAATGACGTTGACGATTTTACCCTTGGATTCATTTATGATGATTTTCTTAACACCTTTGAGGCGAGCTTCCGCTTGATGTTTGACCTATACATCTTATCTTCTATTCTTTTAAAAATAGTCGTATCGATACTCGTACCCCGCTATCACTATAGTTGGGAATCGGGCTGCGACAGGTGAGGTTATTCGGTTAGGTCATAACTATTGTTAACATTCGTTTCGGTCATAGGCATACTGATAATCCGTCCATGATCCATATAAATCCAAGGCGTGGCCCAAAGACATTGGGGCGTTTCAAGGGGTTATACTTCACATGTAGGATGGTTGATCCCATTGTGGTCACTTGGTCCGAAGGTCACACATTCCCCTGTCACAAGGCAGTGCTTCACTTCTCCTTAGATGGTAGTCATACCCGTTACTCACCAAGTATGGCCCTCACCAACCTTCTCTCCCGAGGTCCCCAACTCCGCACTTTGAGTGACACATGCCTCCTGGACACAACCATTTCCGGCTTTGTCAGCCGACAGTCATAGACATGCTACGGCGCCGAGATTGCTTTCCTTGTTTGATAACCATGGCTTTATGCCTCGTCACAGTTGATGGATAGTCTCTAGAGAAGCCCAAGACTAAAGAAAGACAGTGTATCCCATCAATCCTTTCCCCACCTTCTGGATCTACAACGCCTTTTGTTGACGCTGCTTAGCTACTCGGTCTCGGGTATACCGGTTGTCACGCCCTGGTATTCCCTGGCCTTTGCTTGTCACGGACAGCGTTTTACCGAACGGAGATCACCCGTTAGGCCCCTACTGCCCATGGTTTCGAACAGATCCTTCCAGAACCACGAGATTCAACCGAAAGAACAAATGCCTCACGAATGTTTACATGTTAACAACAATTATTTCCACCCCTAAAACCTCACCTAAGGAATTACTCACACATAACAGAATTCATAAATACGAAATGAATTAAACACATTATAGAACAAAAGGAAATACTTGAATAGATAAATAATACCTAAGGCTTCAAGCCTTCAATCTTGTTCGAATGCAAAACACAACGGAAATAGGAAGATAGTACTGAAACGTAAATTGTTTTGGATGCCACACACGGCAAATTAAAGTAGTAGCTAAAGTAAAACAGAAGTTTTTAAGATGCCAAGAACTTGTGCACGCTGCACATCATCAATCTTTTATACTGCCGAATGGTCGAGGTCTAACCCCAGCTGCGCCAGCTCCAAATCTTCGCCGGGATCTTCTTTCCTTTTTTAGCTCAATCTTTGATTGATCCGATTGAAGATGGCTTCCAGCTGCAAGCTTAGTCAACCTTTCCCATTCTTCGGATCCTTCCAGTTCCTTCCTCTTGCTTCCGCTTGCTTCTTCAAAATCTCCGAGATTTACTTTCCTTTCTTGGTTCTGGCTGACTGCTTCTCATGGTAGCGATCAGACGGATTGCTTTCTTCGGTGTAATTCATACCAGGTGGGTTGCTTCAGGTTCCCATGCCCCAAGTTAGACTGGGGAGGTAGTTGTTGGCCGAAGCTCCATGCTGGTAAACATGACATAGCAATCTGGGCTCGGTAATGCCCATTCTGACCACATTTTCTCCGTTTTCGCTCCACTGACCTTCCTTCCTCCACAACTTCGTTTCCCCCCTGGACACACCTGTTCTGACACAAATAAAGAGAAAAATAGGGCCAAATGGCCCAAAAGTTGAAGACGCATCAAGTACCAATCATGTTTAGCTCTCGTTAGCGTTATCTTTTTTATTTTAGGCATTTATTTTTATTCTAATACTTCATATATTGTTATTGAGATCATTAATTTTATAAATTAAATAAAAATCAAAGTCTAATTCATTCTTTTATTAATTATTTGAAGTTAAAGGGAATATGAACAAATCGAACTTTGATTTTTATGTAATTTATTATTAAATTGAGGTTTATTATAAAAGAAAAGAGAAAAAATCCCCTGAATGCACAAAGACGCAGACTAAGGGCACGAAACTCGAAAGGAGATTGTAAAACAAACAGTACCAAACCAAAACATCTTAGTACCGAAGTTTAGGATAATCATCCATTTCATCCGACCAACGCCCCTGTACTATATTATTCATTGCCTGCATGCTGGGACTATTGCTAAGGTCAACCACAAAATCTCTCGGCTTGTAATCCATTTCTTCCGCATTCTTGAGGCGACTTTTAATGCAACCTTCTGGAATTGCAATCACAGGCTCCCTGCCATTTCCCGAGCCCTTTGGACGTCCACGTCCTCGCTTCGGCTCCGAGAGCAATTGCATCCCCTGACTCACCTGCTCTTCTAACCGACTTATACGGCTAGCAATATCCTTCGGAGTAGGATTGGACTTATCACCAACAACCTCCTTTTGCGCCAGAGACTGCTCTAAATTTTTTGCCGCAACCCCCGACTGTTGCTCTGCCATTTCCTTCTCAAGCACCAAAGTTTCCTTCTTCAAGCCACTGTCTGCATTCACTATGGACTTCGCTGCCTCACCACCCTCTAAATCAAGACTAGCCAACACGTCAAACCGATTTTCTATGCCCGAGGGAGAATCACGCACCTCCGTAGGACTTCCCCGCAAATTAATGCTGTCCACAACCGACTCCATCGGAACTTCCTGTAAAGAAGCAGCAGCAGGATCCCTCTTGGAAGATATCTCTCGAGGATTTTTATGTAATTTATAAAATTAATGATCTCAATAACAATATATAAAGTATTAGAATAAAAATAAATGTCTAAAACAAAAAGGATAACACTAACGAGAGCTAAATATGAACGGTGCTCACGTAAGGTATGTAACATAACATTTCTATCTCTCTCTCTCTCTCTCTATATATATATATATATATATATATATATATATATATACATAACTTTATATCAAATTTTAGCAAAAAAACTAAAAAGGGCAATTGATGTATAAATACATGAACTTTACTCACATTTTGGTATTTAATATAACTTCAAATACTAATTATAAATATACGAACTTTACTCACTTTTGGTATTTAACATGAACTTTAAAATATAGTTATAAATATGTGAACTTTAAACTTATTCAATTTTTGACTTGTTTTTAATTTTTTCTTAAATTAAAGCTGATTCGAAATGCCTGAATTTTTCCAAAAATATTTGTTTTCTCAATAGATTCTGGATCCTCTCTCTCTCTCTCTCTCTCTCTCTCTATATATATATATATATATATATATATATATATTGTGCAAATATGTTGTCTATTTTATCACAAATTTTTGATAGATTTTTATTATCTGATCTTTATTTTCAACAAACTAAAATTTAAAAACATGCTTATAATTAATACTACTGAGATATTTGTTGATAATAATGGACCATAATATTTAATTTAATTTTAATTTAGATAAATTTTTGCTTATAAAATATGCCAACACATAGTTATGACGCATAAAATTCTTTGTATTTATGAGTACTATGTATTTATATACACATATGTATTGGTTAAGTTTAAGATCAATATAAATAGCACATGTTTTATTAATTTTGTATAATAAAAATATTAAAAATAAAATAAAATTAATATAAAAAATCAAAGAAAAGAGGATAGAAGATAGAGAAAAAAATATTTACTTTGAAACTTACACTTGTGATCTTTCATTTACGATGCCTATTAATTTTTTTTTCAATGATTCGAAAAAGAAATCAATAATAAAATTTGACTTGTTTTAATAATAAATGGTAGAACAATATTTTTTGAGAGATAATCTTATTCTATATGAGATATTTATATTGCACATATTTGTTTTATTCAATATACAACTTAAATTAGAAGATCATGAAAATCTTCAATCTAATATAAAAATAATCAAAAATAAATTTAAAATAAATAAAATATAATTATTTAATTTTAAAAAACAAAAATTACCTCTCTTCTTTTTCTCTCATCTTCCCTTCTCTCTATCCTTAATAGGGTATAAATTTATCATATAAAGTGTGAACCATAGTTTTTATATTTTATTTGATTTTAATGATAACATATTTATCCACTCTTATAAGGTCGTATAAAATTATACCACCCTCTATTAAATATAAAATTATATATATTTCTCAAGAGAGATGCTACCCGAAAACTTCTACCATTTATTTGATTTTTTTTATATCAAAGCAAATAAAATATAAGATGATAAATTGAGCTTATCTATTCGTTATTGATAAAATATTTTATCAACACCTAATCTAGACCACAAATTTTACCTAGTGTTTTATCGTAAGAAGCGAGAGAAAAGGTTGAATTGCTTGAGAGCCGAAGAAAATTGCTATAGTATTAAGAGAGAGCGTAAGTTTACAAGATACCGGTGCATGGGTATTTATAGAATACATGCTAGGGGTAAAATAGTAATTTCGGTAATATCGGTATAGCGGTGCATGGGTATTTATAGAATACATGCTCCCCGCGTGGTCAGGGGTATAGCGGTAATATTGCCCGTAAACGGGCGATTCCTCTGTAAACGGTCAATTCTTCTGCTCTGGTGCTTCTCGGGTAAAGTGGTTCCTCTGACTTCAGCGATCCCTCCAACTATGTTCGTTCCTCTGACTATGTTCGTTCCTCTGACTGAGTCCATCCCTCTGGCTGAGTCCGGTCCTCTGACTGAGTCCGTTCCTCTGATATAGATGGTTCCTCTGACCCGAGCGATTCCTCTGTTCAGGTTGATTCCTCTGCTCTGCATAGATTACTCCTCATTAGCTACTCCCCCCTCTGGTCTGGCTAGTTACTTTGAAGCGAAGTAACTAGTCAGAGTGTTCACCCACATTGCTGACGTCACCTACATTAAATGCCTGCTTTCCTGCAGCATACTTTTCCGTATCCCGAGGTTACCTTTTCAGACCTTCCGTCTTTTCGTGTTCCCGTAGAAATCCTCAACCGTCGATCCTCTCCCTGGTGCCACGTGTCATCCATCCCGCTACTTTGTTGTTGCCCGCGTAGGTTATACTTAGCAGTTTCAAACTCAATTTCTCACTTTTCATCTTCCTCATCTTCACTTCAAACCGCTTCAACTGTTCTCTCGATTTTCGACGATTTTCCATCTTCAGTTCCGGCGTATACCTTGCAACCTTCCCTTTCCAGTCCCCTCCGCCAACTTACCTAGGTAAATCGCGCATCCTCCTCCCCTGGTACTTATATTTGGTGTAGATTAGTCATATTAAGTCTGTTGGTGCTCTGATTGAGCGTGCAAACCCTAGAATTTACTATCCATGGCTTCTTCCTCCGTTGCCCAACCTGCTTTTTCCCCTTCTCCCTCTCCCCCTCCTCCGGTTTCTCCACCTTCTTCCCCCAACCCCCAGAATACCCAGGACCTCCCCACTTCTTCCCCTCCTTCGAACCCTCAAAACCCTGCGGCCTCTCCTGAATCTCCTCCTCCTGCTCCCAAAATGCCGAAACTCGTCCCCGACTCTAGGCTAGATATCGCGGACCTACACGGAATGGCTGAAAAGTGTAGGAAGCTCGCCGGCCTAAGATTTGCACCCCAATCCAAATTCTTAGAGCCCCTCCGAAAAATGCAAATGAATACCGCGGTCATCTGGCGAGACCAGATTGACGCTGGCTTGAGGCTTCCTCCTCCTCCACTCTTAGTGGAGGTTTGTAACAATTTCCAAATCCCTTTTCTACCAAATAACTCCCTCCGCCATTCGGAGGCTATTTTGTTCTCACATATTGTGTAGAGCTCACGGTGTTGTAGACACTGATAACACTCATGTTTTCATTGTTTTTAGTGTTCATATGATGTCAATTTTATAGGGAATTGAGTGTTGGATGATTGTTTTGTGCTTAAATTGCTTTATCTTGTGAAATATGTTACTTGGTCATACTTTGATGATTTTTTAAGAAATATGGAATTCGAATTTGGACCGAGGGTCTTAATGAAAGTTGTAGATCGTCTCGATACGAGTTCGTAGGCTCAAACGGTTCGTAAATCTGAGTTTGGACGAGGAAGATATGGCCGAAACAAGAAAGTCGCGCGCAGCAGTGTATAGTGCCCGACGGGAATTTCCGAATTTTCCGGATTTTGCGGGATTTTCGGATTTTATCAGTATTTTCGAGCTCTATACTGTATTTATCCCATGTGCCTATATATAGGTCCTCTTTTGACCTATTCAGGGTTCCCAACTTTATTTTTCAGTTCTCAGCTTTTATTTTTGAATTTCATAGCTTTAGAATTTATTGCTTTCCAGTTTTTACTGCTTGGATTAGATTTCCACAAGATTGAAGATTCAAGCCCCTACAATCTTTCTTATTCACTTTTTATATAATTCAGTTCTTCCAATTGTGTTCTTTTTAATTATGTTAATGTTTTATTTCATTATGTCTGGCTAGTTTCGTTTAGCTGATTCTAGGGTTTGTAAATAGCTGATTGAATTTATGTGATTTATTTGTTAATACCTTTGTGCCTTCCAGTTTATGATTCATAATTCCTAGTGCTTGATTTCTTGTGGATTATTTGGCCAATAATTTGCATGTGTAGCTATTCGGTTTGAGACCTAGCGGAGATAACTATTTAGCGGATTCAGGAATGTATGATATGATTTTAACCTTGAGACCTAGCGGAGATAGGTGGATCATAGGGGGCTATTCTTAGGAGCTATTGGGAGTTAGTAGATTTTCTTGAGACCTAACGGAGATAGAGAATTTACTAATCTACGATCGTTGCTGCTCTAGCGAGAGTAATTGATTAATTAAGTGATCTCTCATCATAACTGGATTAAACTGGTACATAGGATTAATAGATTAATTGCGTAGATTTAGTTAATGAAGGGGGCCTTGCTAGCCCTAGCGGAGAAGAGGAGGAATGGGAGTCTGCAGAAGGGGAGCAAGCTTGTGGAGGAAGGAGAACCGGCATGTAACAGCCCGGCTCCAGAGTTGACGGCTGTCCCCACAGACCAATACGAGTCTTTTCTAGCATGTTTTGTCCTCACTCGCACGCTCCCTGAGAAACTTCCCAGGGGGTCACCCATCCCGGAATTGCTCCAAGCCAAGCACGCTTAACCTTGGAGCTTCTTCCGTGTGGGCACCAGAAAAGAAGATGCATCTTATTGATATGAGTAGCACCTATCAAATCACTTAAGCTCTCCTCGAATATGCAGTCCCATACCTGTATATTCTTGGAATCCCTCTCGTTCGGGTGTGTTTCGGTTCATCCCTGCACCCCTCCGCTTGGAAGTCTTAACCGGAGCCGCTCCTTGTCCGTGCCTCTTTTGCACCGGCGATCACTCCGCACTTTGTCCCCGGGCATCACAGGTCCACCAGCTTCCGCTTGGTTCGTCCTCGAACCACACCGTACTGGGAGAGGTTCGGCTCTGATACCACTTGTAACAGCCCGGCTCCAGAGTTGACGGCTGTCCCCACAGACCAATACGAGTCTTATCTAGTGTGTTTTGTCCTCACTCGCACGCTCCCTGAGAAACTTCCCAGGGGGTCACCCATCCCGGAATTGCTCCAAGCCAAGCACGCTTAACCTTGGATTTTCTTCCGTGTGGGCACCAGAAAAGAAGATGCATCTTATTGATATGAGTAGCACCTATCAAATCACTTAAGCTCTCCTCGAATATGCAGTCCCATACCTGCATATTCTTGGAATCCCTCTCGTTCGGGTGTGTTTCGGTTCATCCCTGCGCCCCTCCGCTTGGAAGTCTTAACCGGAGCCGCTCCTTGTCCGTGCCTCTTTTGCACCGGCGATCACTCAGCACTTCGTCCCCGGGCGTCAGACGGCAGGTAAAACGGAGACCACCTCCGTCGATGCTGGAGAGGGCACTCCTCTGTCTCGTCCATGAAAGGACGAGACTTTGTTAGAAAGTTGCTGACCCAGATCCACCCCAAGGATCGGGAGGCAACTGTGAAGATGACGAGACCGAGGTTGGCCAGCAACATCGGCCAGTTGTGGATTCAGGTACCCTGCATTTGTTCTTGCCTTGTTAGTATTTGGTGTTTACCTTTTGATTAATCTTCTCTGACATTTTTTCCGCTGATTCCCTGCAGCTGGAATCCCAGATTGGTGAGGCCATTCAGTGCATCGATGACTAAGGTGCATTGGAAAAAGACCTGAAAAATGAAAGAGAGGCGCAGGCGACACGCGACCAGGAGGTCACGGTCTTGATGGAGCGCTTCAGTAAGGCAGACACGGAGGCAGTCGCACTGCGAGCTAGGATTGAGGAGCTGGAGATGGAGAAAACTTCACTGGCCTCGGAGCTAGAGAGGTCCAAAAAGGAAGGGTACGCGAACTTGGCGCGCTTCCGGGATCGGTACCAAGGGGAGTACAAGGAATCCAAGCGCCGCTGGAAAACAGCCTGCGAGGGTGTCCTGAATCGGGATTACGCGCTGGGTGCCCGGGACCAACGGCTGGAGTTCCTCGTCTCTCCTCGGGGCCAGCAGTTCCTGGATATAATGCTGGAGGATACTCTGGCGACATTCCAGAGGACCCCCGATTACCTGGAGGGGTTCTCCCAGCTCTTCGCCCATGTAATCAAAGAGACCGCGCTGAAGACGGCGGAGACGCTGGGGGCGTCAAAGGAGCAAGCTGCTGCCTTAGACTTGGAAGCATTGGTGGACAACATCAAGGACGAGGACCTCAACAGGCTGCTGAGCATACTCACCAATTCCCCGGAGAAGCCCGTGTGGTGGTATCCGGTTCTGGAGAAAGCCCTCCCTCAATTCGCCTTTGGGGTGTATCCCGATCCGACGCCGACTACTCCCAAGTATCAGCCCGCTTTCTGCAATTCTCTGACAAAGTTCGTGGGCCAACTGAGGGGCCTGGCTGGTACTAGCTCCCGGGGATTTGAGCAATTTAACATGGAGCCTCCTCTGCCCTCTGGCCTTGACGCCTCCGCCTTTGAGACTCCGGCCTCCTCCGCTGCACCTGTGATCTCCATTACTTGTTTGGGATAATACCCTGACCTTACTGCCTGCACGACTTGTTTCTTGGCCCGATTGGAAGTTGGTTTCCCATTCTCTCTGAAAATCATGTGCACCTCCCTTCTGGGTGGGTGGGGAGGTGCCCGACCCTGCAGGCCCCTCTATGTTGATCACGGTTTTTCTCCGGGCGTCGATCCCGATCATTCCCTTGAACTTGTCTGTGGTCGTTTCCCTGGGGCGGCTGACCCTGACCCTCATTCCCTCTGGCGATAAACTGGTCCAAGTTGCCCTGGCACACTAAGAACTCCAGTTGATGCTTGAGGTGTCCACAGTATCTACTGTAATTCCCGTAGGCGTTGTGGTATTCACATAATTTGTTGTTGGGCCCCTGCTGTGGCTGTCCGTCCCTATAAGTGCTTGGTGCCCGAAAAAACAGCTGATTCTTAATCAGATGGAAGATTTCTTCTTATGGTTTATTCAGGGGAGTGTATTCAGTGAAGCGATTGACCTCGTTCACGGTGCACTGTTGGTGGGGTGGTACCTCCGTCTGAGGAGGAAGTACCCTAGGGGGCAATCCTCTGAAAGGTACCCGCTCTTGATTCTTGGTGTTCTGCTCTGATGCAGCCTCGGCCCTCCTAGCCCTATGTTTGTCGTTTTCAGCTTTTCGTGCCATTCGGGCGTCCTCCAATTGCAAGTACCCTGGTAACCTTGCCATGATGTCGTCGAAATCCCTGCCCGGTCTTATATGCAATTCGTCGAAGAAGAGTCCGGGCTTCAACCCTCTGACGTATGCTTAATTTTTGATTTGTGACTCCACCTCTGGCACCTCCAGAGCAGCGAGGTTGAACTGAGCAGTGTATTCCCGCAGTGTTTCGTTTTGATCCTGTTTTAAATCCATCAAAGAGATGGCTGATTTTCCCACCCTCTGCGAGCTTGCAAACTGTTTGACAAAGCGTGTCCGAAGGTCCTCAAAAGAATGAATAGAGTTCGGGGGAACGTTCCGAACCAAAGCTGGGCTGGTCCAGACAGAGTGGTGGAAAATATACGACACTTGATGCCCTCTGAGTACATGTGTAGTGTGACCAGTCCTTTGAACCAGTTGAGGTGTACCTCAGGATCAGTGGTACCATCATAATCAAGCGAGATAGGCTTGTAGTTCCATGGCAGAACATCCGCCAGGATATCCGCATAGAACGGGCTCCGGCTGTTTGTGGTCTTGGCTCTTGACGTCTTGGCATGTTTTTCATTCCTGTATCTCCCATGTTCCCTTTTGTCTTTCGGCGAATCATGGGCATGGTGGTGTTTGTGGCCTTTGTGTTCGTGCCTGCCAGAGGTATACTCTTGCTCCGGTTCTTCTAACCGTTCAGTTCGACGGGACTTCTCTGATCGATACGATTTCTCTGCTCTGCGGGATTTCTCTGACCTTCCCAATTTTTCAGTCCTCTGAGACTTCTCCCTCAGAGTATCCTCCAGATCTCTAAGTTGATTCTTTAGCTGTGACACCTGGTTCTTTAGTCTTGCAGTTTCTCATGGTTTTTCTCCTTCAAAAACAGGGGTAGCAGAATAGCTATCAGATTCACCCACCATTTCCCTTCGAATGATGTTGCACAGTACCGTGCGACTCCCCTCTGGCCTCCTCTCCGGTTCCCTGTCAGCGGGGGGCTTCTGTGTCTCCTTGGGCAGTGCGGGCTGTTTGGCGGTAAATGATTCGTTCATCTCCATAGCAGTGTGAGGTAAGAGCCCAGTGCCCTGTTGGTCAGGCCTTCCCGTCACATGGGCGGTTGCAGGGACAGTTGGTGCGAGCGGGCCACCTAGTGCCTATCGCACAGCAGTGTAGTTCAGCAGAGCCATCAGTTGCTCCGCCAGAGTGAAGTTTAGCGGCCCACCACCAGACGTGGGGGCTAGGTGACGAAGCTATCGTTTGAGCTTCGCGCAAATAAAATATCATGTGCCCACAACTAGACTAGCTAGTGGTAAGTCCAGAGTCGAATCCACAGGGAACTGAGCAGTAAAAGGGTTTTGTATTCTGCAGTGTTCTGACCACAACGTGCTTATGGGCAGAACGGGGTTTCCAACTTAAACTGAAATAACAAAGGTAGATAAATCAAATAACAAAACAATTCTGACTTGGGTTTGAATCACTAAACATGAACTGGACACTCGATCATTGGTGCAAAGATAAATCACTGTACTCGCATACCAGTGGTTATAGGCATAAGAATTGTTGCGCCCCTATTGTCACTCGTCACGCACGCAAAAACCCCTTGCCCAATCTATCCTTTCAGTGTATGATTCCTTAGAAGGGTCAGCTAATGGAAATCAACTATACCGGGCAACATCCACGCTCTCTGCGATGGCCTATCGCTAGTTGTGCTTTGCCCAGAATGCTTTAGGAATTAGATAGACCCACTTGACTCTTACGCCGATATTTCACAGCAGTCACGGCTCCAACACTCGTTGTACTATTTTGGAGGTCGATGGCGTTTCGCCTTATGCCCAAATTATTACTTGTGGCCAGAACTTCCTAGTTAACTAGTGATCAATTAATTAACTAAGTTGTTACAACCTTTTTGGAATCAAACCTAGTGTATCGGGAATATGCTCATACAGTTGTTATGCCCAAATTAGACCTCTCGAGTTAAGTGTTCATGCTTAGATCATCTTGTCCAAATCAGAATATAAAACTTAGCCAAACATAAAGTAAATAACACAAGCAAAAGATATAAAGGAAAACATAACGGAAATTGAAATTGCTTAAAGGGAAATATAAGTACCTACGGCCAAAAGTGCTGTGCAAAACATGCAACGAAAAGAACTAGACTATGCCCACAGCCCGGGCAAGCTTGCACTTCACACTAACTGCACAACAGGTCGGTTTTTCAGCCCCCTTGGCTTCAGAAGCTCTTCGGGTATTTATAGGAGTGATTAGGGCAACGTAAGGCCCAGCCCATGATGTTGCGACCGGATCCATGCAAGCATGGAGATGCTTATCCCTTTTCAGACCTAATCTTCTTGAAGATTTGTTTCCTTTCGGATAAGGCGGTGGTTTGGCCTCATCGGTCTCTTTTGGATAGCTGCCGCCTTTGGCCCATATCAAACTCCCACTTGCAGTCCTACCTCGCCCGCATGTTGTGCCTCCGACTTCTTCCCTTGCCTTCCTCCTTTTGCCTGCCAGTTCTCGTGCGGTAGTTATGGGCATAAGGGATGGTTTTGCCTCCAACTCCCCTTTGCTTTTGGCGCATACCTCTTTCACGAAAAGTGACGGCGGTTTCGACCCCTGGAGAGCACCTCTTGCCCACAAGCTGGTCCTGCCAAAGAACTACGCTCTCCCAGGCGACCAAACAACATAAACTAAAGGAAAAAGACTCGATCTAGACCTAAAACAGACACAAAAACAGAGCACAAACCTGGGCTCATCACTAGGCCTTGTGGTTCGGACCCAACAGTAATCAGAGCAGACTTCTGGAGAGTAATGTTCTGTCCCGACAGTGGGGTAGTGGAGATGTTGGGGAAGCTCGGTGGTGTAGAGAAGACAGCGCTGACCGGAAGATTGCTCAGCAGAGACATGGGCACTTCAGTGAGGGGAGCAGAGTTGAGCCCAATGCTGTCGAAATCCTTCTCAAGAGTGCGCCGAACTGTTGGATTTGTATACTGAAAGTAAGAACATTTTATGCTTGTATACAATGTTTCCTAAGTTCACTATTTTAATCTCCTATCTGATTGTGTTCATGATTGCATATGTATGTTCCTTATCTCTTTATAAGTAGATTATATGGTGTGTTGTAGATCACAGAAGACCATATAATTGGAATAACCTTAAGAGATATAAAATGATCACAACTGAGATGACTTTAGGACGAGTCATTGTTTTAGGCTGCAGTATAGATGGAAGGAGTTTGTCTTGACTACTTGTCTATACTGGTACGTTTGTCTATACTGGTACGTCATAGCGTATTGATAGGATCACAGTGAGATGTATTCTTCTGTCTGACATAAGTGAAGAATCAAGATTTTGGTGACTTAATAGAATCTTAATACTAATAAGATTTCGAATATATGTGTTGATTCGTGTATCGCTTTGATTTACTATGGGTGAGAGTTATATAGTAACTTGAGTACTCTGTATCTTGGGTGATAGCGGTCAATATATGATATTTGATTATATCTATTAGTACACGTATCCGGTAAAGGATAATGACATCCCCTTAAGGAGCTCAATAAGGTTTATTGCGTTAAACCCTGCAGGTTGATTAAGTTCAGGCGCAATAATAAAGTTTAAGTGGTACTGCTTAATGATTACAAAGAGATTAATTAATTTAAGTTGTCAGAGCTCTAATTAATTAATGGATGTCAGATATTTTAAATACAGAGATTTAATAAGTCTAAATACAAGTCCCGACTCATCACCGGCAATAAAGGGGTAAGTAGTTCTCTAGTGGAATGAACTAATATTTATAAATTAATTATGGTCTGGGCTGACCATGGAGAATTAATTTATTTGAGGCCCATCTTTATTCCTTGTATCTGGTCCCTGGACTGGCCCAAAGTCTCCTTGCCCTAGCAGAGAGAGAATTCGCCCATCACTAGATAACTGGCGCCCCACAACTTGTTTTATTTATTTAAATACAGCTGTCTGCTCTCAGAAATACACACTAAATATTAGGGTTTTGAGAGCAGTAGAGCGGCGCTAGCGTGAACGGCAGAATTCTCTCGTGGCACTTTCACAGCTCGTTGTCCATCCAATGGTGAAAGCTGAGAGGGATACAGTTCAGAAGATCTGAGCTGGAGTCAGATTTTCGCAGGAAATCAAGTTCTGGCAGTTTCGGGAGAACGGCCATAACTTCCTTCCCAAAACTCCAATTTAGTCAAAATAGGTGGCCACAGAAAGCTCTCTCTAAGACGAAGAAGTCGTATTTCTGGGCAAAATACGATTTGAGGACGTTTGAGGCTTCAAACGAAGGCTTGAAGCTGACTGGTCTGTTCAGCTGCGAATTTGACGAATTCTTCTGAATTCTTCAGGTATTTCTGAACTCCAACGTGCAGCACTTAAATTCATAGGGGCATGTTAGGGATTAATCGTTGTATGATAAATAAATAATAATCCAAGAAACGATCTTCGGGCAAATCGAGTATTAATTCAGTTTAATATTCCTTCAATTGGTATCAGAGCCCAGGATTAATTTGTTGGCTCTATTATTAATCTATGTACGATTAATAACATGCGTTGTTTTTATCTGCTGTTGTTCTTCGTGGCTTGTTGATTCGTGGGATACGTTGTTTTGACGTTGTAATCATTTTTCACCACGAGAAAATCCGTGGTTAGATTAGGATTTCAAATTGTATTTGTTTTTCCGTTGTAATCTGTAAAAATTGAAAAAACGAGATGAAGACGACGACAAATCAACATCGAATGAACGGAGGTTGGAGAGCCGGGAAGGCGGCGGGCGCCGTGGGCACGAAGGGCTGCACACTGTGCGAGCCCCGTGCGCCACGGCCTGCGCGCATGCCTTCGGGCTGTGTGGCTGCTACCGGGACCGAGGAAGACAGGAGAAGGTAAGGGAAGGGCTCAGCCGGCATCCGTGGG
The DNA here is from genome assembly GCF_028751815.1 of Salvia miltiorrhiza. Classification (NCBI taxonomy): domain Eukaryota; kingdom Viridiplantae; phylum Streptophyta; class Magnoliopsida; order Lamiales; family Lamiaceae; genus Salvia; species Salvia miltiorrhiza. Next base: position 1,431,483 of record NC_080387.1, on the reverse strand, counting down.
CCGCTGCTGGGCGTGAAGCAATGCAGGGCCGAGTGGGGCGGACGAATGTCGGGCGCCGCTGTGCGTGTGGCTGCGCCATCGCGCGAGTCACAGGGCAGCTGCGCGCGCGCCCGCGCCCTGGCTGGTGTTGCTGCGCGAGGCGGTTATTGGACCGAGCCGGGGGCGAGGTCAGGCAGACGGGAGGCAAGGCATTCCAGCCTCGACCGTGGCGTGCTGGGACATCGCACTTTCGGCGCGAGCGCGCAGGCGGTGAGACAGGGAGGCGGCTGGCGGGGCGTGGTCTGCCGGGAGCGAGTGCCGGGGTCTGCTAGAGACAGACGGGCGGCAGCCGAAGATGCAGATGGGCAGGGCGCTGTGCGCCGCGAGCCACCGCCACCGTTGGCTGCTGCTGTCGAGGTATGTGCGGCGGCGGCTTCTAGGGGGTCCCAAACCCTAGGCGGCGTGGTTCGCAAGTTTTGAGAAACCCTAGGGGGCTCAAACCTTAATTTCAAAGACGGGCCTGATGGAGCCGGTTCGGGCCGAGTTTTACGTTTTAAATGTAATAGATTAGAATTGGGTTTCTACGAATGGGTCACGAAGAACTTTATATCTTTTATTCTGTTCTTTGCATGTCGTGGTGTTAATCCTTTATGCTCTTTGCATGTTGTTTTTGTCTTTGCTTGTTAATATGTGTTTATTAACTACGCTTAGACAAGCATGCTAGGTTTATCATTTTCTTAAGCATGTTTTAGAATTCTGCGAGCATGTTTTACGTGTTGCGTTCTAGAAAAGCATGTTTAGGATTATGTGTTTGAGCATGATCAAAACCTTTTGAAAGAAAAAGACTAAGCTGTATTAATAATTTTATAGATGATTAAAAATTATTTAGATTTCTACAAACGGTCTCTAGACAAAGTGATTGGCGATGTGAGTAAACGTCCACCCGGGTGGCTTACTTCATGTTTGTTCTTTCATAAGTTTTGTCAGATGAGGTTTCTATAAAAATATTTAAATCCACTAAAATAGTGGGAGTTATACAGTAAACGTCCACCCGCGTGGCTTACTTGTATAATTTTTCACGAGTACTTTAGAGGATGGAATTAAATAAGATAACTAAGAAATTAAATTGAATGCGGCATGGTCTTAGTGAGTATGTCAAATTCGAGAATTTAATTTCAAAGTTAGATTGTGGTTACTACTTAATAATTTTTATTCTTAAAATTATGTAGACCTCCACAAGCGGTCTCTAGACAAAGTGATTGGCGATGTGAGTAAACGTCCACCCGCGTGGCTTACTTCATGTTTGTTCTTTCATAAGTTTGTCAGATGAGGTTTCTATAAAAATATTTAAATTCATTAAAGTAGTGGGAGTTATGCAGTAAACGTCTACCCGCGTGGCTTGCTTGTATGATTTTCACGAGTACTTTAGATAATGGAATTAAATAAGATAACCAAGATAATTAAATTGAAAGCGGTATGGTCCGAGTGAGTATGTCAATTTCGAGAATTTAATTATCAAGGTTAAATTATGGTCATTGCTTAGATATCATATCAAGTACAAAGTACAACTCCCCGCGGAGTCCCTTCTTGATTATGATATGGTCTAGTTAAGGTCCAACTATTAATTTCCTTTATGTGTAAACGTCCACACGCGTGGCTTGCATATAATATTCTTTGGGCAGTTGGAGGTTTCAATCAATATTGTTTTATCAAAAGGTTACAATATTATTGTTACGAATTATGTGCTTCATATTCTTACATGTTTAATTGTTTACTTTCAAATATGTCTATGTCTCCTACTGTTTATTTATTCTTGCACTGAGTTTTTTTTACCGGTCCACATATATAAAATGAAAACGCAGTTTTGGATTTTTATCTTTTTCACAAACTAACACAATTTTTGTGTTGCTTACTACTCCACGTCCTTATGGTCCGAACAATGAGTCAACTGATGAGAAAAAGGAATTACATAAAAGGTGGCATAAGACGAATAATGTGGCTATATGCTATATTATGAGTATAATGTCACAAACCTTGTAGCTCCAACATCAGGGCATGGACGATACTATTAGCATCATGCTGAATCTCAAGAAAGTGTTCGAAGAGTCGGACTGAGCTGCTCATTTAAATTTGATGAGAATAATCTTGTTATTTTTATGAGTGAGCACAACTCAGTGCACGAGCATGTCATGTAATTTTAAACGGACTTGACTTGCTCAGTGGGAGTATCGACGGTGAGGCAAAACTCGATATTATCCTGAACTATCTTCCCGAGTCTTTTAATCAAGAACTTTCGCCTCAACGCTGTTATGAGCAAGAAGGACAATACTCTTTTTGAGTTATTGAATGCTCTAGTTATGGCTAAGGAAGTTGTGGGAAAGAGATATGCAAGCACTTGTTATTGCCAAAAGGAGATCCATCTTCTTCATCGAATGACGGGAAGAAGAAGGGTCCAAGGGGCAAGAAAGACAAGAAAAATAGTGGGAGTAGTGGTGTGATAAGATTGAGTATTGGAGATTTTTTCTTTCAATACTCAAGGCAAAGGGTTAAGGTACTTCAGTTGCTATAGTAACTGAGACATATCAGCTCATTTTCTACTCAGTTGTGAGTAGTGGATAACGAGAGAAATTGATAATGATTGTTAAACCTTGCATGGCTTTTTATAAGCTGACAAAGAAGCTGAGAAGTGATGAGATGATTGTCTTCGTAGGAAACGTGACTACAGTCGCAGTTGTTGCAATTGAAGACTTGTCTTTAAGCCCTAAAGACATAGTTTAGTTTTTTAGAGTTCATTATCATGTTCCAAGATTTTGAATAGATGGATCTTATGTCATTTTTTATAGTCGTGTTTCTATCATAAGAAATGACAAAGTTGTCTTTTCTGGTATTTTTGAACATCTCTCTTCATACTATAACTTGTCTACAAAATACCTTTATATTGCATTTACATCATCGAACAAAAGAAAGAGAAAAGTTAAGGCTAATCTCTCATGAGGATCTTACACATATATTTATACCCTAGATTAGCTCACATCTATCTTAACAGGATCCAAAGGCTTGTGTCTAAATAGTACATTGGATTCAATCCAGGTTGTACCATTTGGAACCTGCGAATCCTGTATAGAGGAAAAGATGGAGACCGGGTCATTCATGGCAAAGGGGATAAAGGGCCAATAATGTGTTAGGAATGATCTTTTCTGATTCATTGTCAGTGTTTGGGATTCCAACCCAGTTTACTACACCGTGTAATCCCTATATAAGATGGTGTGGTGGAGATAAGAAATAGGTCACTCTTGGAAAAATATATCCGATGATGAGTTATGCATCTTTGCAATTAGTCCTAAAGAATCAGAAGGTGGTTATTAGCAATGACACACGATTCTTAGAAGTGGACTATGGGAATAATCACTAATCCAAGTCAGATAGTGTGCTTCAAGAAATTGAAGACATTAGACAGGTGATTCCATCACCCAAGCCAAGTGTGCAAGAGTTTTGTACCACAAGACACTGCACGCACTATTGACACACATGTGCCACCACAGATCCATTATAGTGGGAGGGTTGTGGGACAACCCGATCGATTTATGTTCTTGGGAAGATCTTTGAATTCAGTCCCTGGTAGTGAATATAAGAGAATCGACCCAGATATCTACTTGGAATTAGTGAGAGATGAGAATGTAGATTCTTGGCACGCCTCAATGGAGCAATCCATTAAGAATATGGGTGTATACTAGAAAATCTTGCTACCAGGAGGTAGTAAAGCCTTAGGTTGTAAGTGAGTATACAAGATAATGACAGGCCCGAATGAGCAAGGTCGTAGCTTTCGAAGCTAGACTGGTGGCGAAAGGTTATGCCCAGTGTAAGGGTATAGGTTATGATGATATTTTCGCCATTGCCATGCTCAGAACATTCGGATCATTTTACCCATAACAGCTCACTTGGACCATCGAGGTCTGGCAAATGGATGTCATATATATTACCTTGGAAAAGATAAGGACATCCATGTGCAACAACCTGAAGGTTACGTGAGCGAGGACGAGAAGCATCTCGTGTCAATCGCTCTCGTGTCATCGGTGATGTGGTTTATCTTGCATTTTATGTAGATAATATCCTCCTAATTAGCGACAATATGGAGCTATTGTCAAGACATAAAGTAATGGTTATCCGAATAGTCTCAGATGAAAGATTAAGGAGGTACAGTATACATCTTTGTGATCAAGGTTATAAGGGATCACTAGAAAAAGATGTTGAGCTTATCTCGAGTGTCTTACATTGATACTGTGAATGCTCGTTTTAGTATGAATAACGCCAAGAAAGGATTGCAACCTTTTAGCTATGGCGTTCCTTTATTTAAAGACATATGTCTTAAGATGCCTATTAGGGTTGAGGAAATGAAGGCAGTATTCTACGTTTCCGCAGTAGATAGCTTCATGTATGGATTGCTATGTACGAGATCTTATATTTGCTATGCAGTTAGCATGGTTGTAAGATATCAGTATAGTCCTAGTTAAGGACACTGAACTGTGGTAAATTATATTCTCAAGTCCTTGACTAGAGAATAAGGATAGTTTACCAGTTAGACAATTTAGTTCCTTTTTGGATTATACGATTTCAGATTTCCAGGCTGACCGGAACAAAGACTAATTACCTCGAGCTATGTATTTTCCTTGGGAGGTAAAACCTTTTGGTTTGACCACTACCTCCAGGATCTAAGGGTGATTCCTAGTTTGCGTGAGAGCATCACCTTCGTGATACCTCAAGTGCAGTTGCAAACTCTAAGGAATCCAAGAACCACAAGGGGTCAAACACATGGAGAGTAAGTACCAAGTTATACGATTATTCGTAAATCGAGGTTTTGTGCTCATAGAATAAATTCTCACATATTGGAGAAACCTACTAATCTTTTCACAAAAGGCTTATCGCAAATGGTCATTGAAAGATGGTAATGCGATTGATGCCACCCACTTAGGAAACTTTAAGTATAAGTGGGAGAAGTGTTAGGTGATTGGTAAACAGACGCATTGTATACTAAAAGTTTGCTTTAGTATAAGTGGGAGATTGTTGGATTTGTATACTGAAAGCAAGAACGTTTTATGCTTGTATACAATGTTTCCTAAGTTCACTATTTTAATCTCCTATCTGATTGTGTTCATGATTGCATATGTATGTTCCTTATCTCTTTATAAGTAGATTATATGGTGTGTTGTAGATCACAGAAGACCATGTTATTGGAATAACCTTAAGAGATATAAAATGATCACAGCTGAGATGACTTTAGGACGAGTCATTGTTTTAGGCTGCAGTATAGATGGAAGGAGTTTGGACTACTTGTCTATACCGGTACGTCATAGCGTATTAATAGGATCACATTGAGATGTATTCTTCTGTCTGACATAAGTGAAGAATCAAGATTTCGGTGACTTAATAGAATCTTAATACTAATAAGATTTCGAATATATGTGTTGATTCGTGTATCACTTTGATTTACTATGGGTGAGAGTTATATAGTAACTTGAGTACTCTGTATCTTGGGTGATAGCGGTCAATATATGATATTTGATAATCTGTATTAGTACCCGTATCCGGTAAAGGATAATGGCATCCCCTTAAGAAGCTCAATAAGGTTTATTGCGTTAAACCCTGCAGGTTGATTAAGTTCAGGCGCAATAATAAAGTTTGAGTGGTACTGCTTAAGGATTACAAGGAGATTAATTAATTTAAGCTGTCAGAGCTCTAATTAATTAATGGATGTCGGATATTTTAAATACGGAGATTTAATAAGTCTAAATACAAGCCCTGACTCATCACCGGCAATAAAGGGGTAAGTCAGTATTAGTTCTCTAGTGGAATGAACTAATATTTATAAATTAATTATGGTATGGGCTGACCATGGAGAATTAATTTATTTGAGGCCCATCTTTATTCCTTGTATCTGGTCCCTGGACTGGCCCAAAGTCTCCTTGCCCTAGCAGAGAGAGAATTCGCCCATCACTAGATAACTGGCGCCCCACAGCTTGTTTTATTTATTTAAATACAGCTGTCTGCTCTCAGGAAATACACACTAAATATTATGATTTTGAGAGCAGTAGAGCGGCGCTAGCGTGAAAGGTAGAATTCTCTCTTGGGACTTTCACAGCTCGTTGTCCATCCAACGGTGAAAGCTGAGCGAGATACAGTTCAGAAGATCTGAGCTGGAGTCAGATTTTCGCAGGAAATCAAGTTCTGGCAGTTTCGGGAGAACGGTCATAACTTCCTCCACAGAACTCCGATTTAGGCGAAATAGGCGGCCACGGAAAGCTCTCTCAAAGGTGAAGAAGTCTTATTTCTGGGCAAAATACGATTTGAGGACGTTTGAGTCTTCAAACGAAGGCTTGAAGCTGACTAGTCTGTTTAGCTGCGAATTTGACGAATTCTTCTGAATTCTTCAGGTATTTCTGAACTCCAACGTGTTAGAACGGCGATTGAACGAACAAGAGATGACGCCCATCAGTCCCACGACTAATGGAGCAGAAGGACAAAGCTGGAACAACCTTTCCAGCTTATCAAAAAATCGAGCCAAACTCTTCCGACAATGTCAACTTGCGGGAGATCCAAAGAACGGTGGAATATTATGGCATCAAGCTATATAATCTACCGATGGAGATGAGCCAGATATCACTCAAACAAGAGGAAATCTTAAAACTCTTGTGTGATATCCAGAAGAAGGTGGAAGACATCGAACGGCGAAAACCATGTTCCGGAAAACTTCGGAATACATGGTCCAAAGACCCGATGTATCCACTACCACTTAATGCAGCGCCCAAGGAGTTGCAGCCGGAAGATATAATTCGAATCGTGAAAGGGAAAAAACATGAATAACCTTGAACGAATCGGATTAGAAGATCTACAAAAGTTAGCAGAATCATTTGCTAACTTAAAAATGGTAGATCTAAAGATGAACCAAGGAGGTGAGGTGCCTAAAGCAGAGCATCCACAAGAAGGATCATCCAAAGGAGAAAGGGTTCGTGAGGAAGCAAGCCATTATCAACGAACCAGAAAACGCTGGCCCAAGATGCAGGATGCCCCTGTAGGGAAGGCCACACTTGAACCAATCCACCCCTATGGATTGATTCTCAAATTCGATGAAGCCAGCTTTAAAGATTGGGAAGTTCTTATCGACGACTGGGCTTCAGCCATCAAGGTTGTGATTGCCACGATAGAGTATGATAAAGATGAATTTATCAAAATCTTCGAGGTAAGTTTTGCTCGAATGGCAAAACAGTTTTGGGATAAGGCATCAACGGAAGGCAAGAATGAGCTGTTCAATAAAGAATCAGCTCTGGAGATCCTTGAAAATGCCGCCCACCAGGTTAAAATCCATTTTCTTGGAATGGGTTTCTTTGAAGCATCAGCAGAAGAGAAGCACAAAAAATATCGACAAGCACTCTACAATCTAAGATTGGTAGTACTGGAGCCAAAAGCTCTTGATGAATTTCTGCGCCTATACGCCCTATATACTCATATAGGGTTAGTTGATGATCAAACCGCCAGGGACCTATTTTTTACAAAGTTTCCGAGTCCATGGAGGGAAATGCTCATCAACGAGTACGTGTCACCAGGAGATTATCCACTTGATAGTGCATCAAGAAGGATGTCATATGTCCACAAGAAGCTGTCCGAATGGTGCCAGAAGGTGGTGGACCAGAGAAATCTCAAGAAATTGAGGAGACTCATCTCCATTGATGTGCAACAACCTTGATCTTCCAATAGAGATTGGAGCTGAGTTGCTGTATCACCAGAGGAGAACGAAGAAACATAGGTATCAACCCTATGAGAGAAAAAGACGAAGTTCTTGGAAGCCAAGAACTATGTGGACCAGACAGAAGGCACGCTCCTACAAATCAGGCCAACGGAGCGGACCATCAAGGAGCCGGTTTTCATCTCAAAAGCGGATACCGGCAAGAAAAACTTTCAGGCGAACCCAAGCCAAAACAAATGAAAGTTTTAAAGATTGCAACTGCTGGACGTGCGGTGCAAAGGGGCATATTTCTACTAATTGCCCGGACAACGAGAAAAGACGGATAAGAAAATTCGAATCCACACCGGATATCGAAGACGCCCTATACAACCAGGAACTGATACCCGTGTATCAGTTCGAAGATATATCCTCAGATGAGAGTATATACGAGCAAGAAGAAATCTTTAGCTCTGAAGATTCGAATATGACTAATGGTGTTGGATTTGTATATTGAAAGCAAGAACGTTTTATGCTTGTATACACTGATTCCTGTTTTCACTTGTTAATCTCCTATCTGATTGGATTCATGATTGCATATGTATGTTCTCTATCTCTATATAAGTAGATTATATGGTGTGTTGTAGATCACAGAAGACCATATAATTGGATTAACATTAAGAGATATAATATGATCACAACCGAAATAACTCTAGGACAAGTTATTGGTTTAGGTTGCGGTATAGATGGAAGTAGTTTGTCTTGACTACTTATCTATACTGGTACGTAATACGTATTGATAGTACCACAATGAGATATATTCTTCTATCTGACTTAAGTGAAGAATTAGAGATCTCGGTGACTTATAAGATCTTAATACTAATAAGATGTTAGATATATATGTTGATTCGTCTATCACTTTGACTTACTATGAGCGAGAGTTATATAGTAACTTGAGTACTCTGTATCTTGGGTGATAGCGGTTAATATATGATATCTTATTATCTGTATTGGTATCCGTATCCGTATAGGATAATGACATCCCCTTAAGGAGCTCAATAATGTTTATTGCAGGTTGATTAAGTTCAGGCGCAATAATAAGGTTTGAGTGGTACTGCTTAAGGATTACAAAGAGATTAATTAATTTAGGCTGTCAGAGTTCTAATTAATTAATGGATGTCGGATATTTTAAATACGAGGATTTAATAAGTCTAAATACAAGCCCCGACTCATCACCGGCAATAAAGGGGTAAGTCAATATTGGTTCTCTAGTGGAATGAACTAATATTTATAAATTAATTATGGTCTGGGCTGACCATAGATAAATTAAATTATTTGAGGCCCATCTTTATTCCTTGTATCTGGTCCCTGGACTGGCCCAAAGTCTCCTAGCCCAGAAAGAGCTAGAAAACGTCCCATACCCTAAAACTGGCGCCTCCTCCCTTTTCTGTATTATATAATACAGCTGTCAACTCTCAGGAAATATACACTGATAATTATTAGAGTTTGAGAACTGAGAAGAGGCGCAGAAACACGTGGGGATTTCTAGCTTGGGATTTCTCACAGTTCGTTGTCCATCCAACGGTGAGACTTGAGCGGGATACAGTCGAGAAGATCAGAACTGGAGTCTTTCGACACAATCATCAACAGCCTGTGCATCCGATTCACAAGTAAGTAATTCCTAACACCTATGTGCAGCTGTTAAATTCATAGGAGCATGTTAGGATTAATCGTTGTATGATAAATTAATAATAACCAAGAAACGATCATCGGGCAAACGGAACGTTAATTCAATTTAATATTCCTTCAATTGGTATCAGAGCCCAGGATTATTTTCTTGGCTCTATTATTAATTTATGTACGATTAATAATGTGCGTTGTTTTTACTGCTGTTGTTCTTCGTGGTCTGTTGATTCGTGGGATACGTCGTTTGACGTTGTAATCGTTTTTCACCACGAGAAAATCCGTGGTTAGATTAGGTTTTCAATTGTTTTTTTTGTTTTTTCCTGTGTAATCTGTAAAACTGAGGAACGAAACGAGATGACGACGAATCAACAACGGACGAATGGTGTAAGGTAAGTACGCTGCGGCATGGGCTGCCGGCGCCGAGGGCAGCGTGCGCACGAGCGCTTGCGCGCCTGTGCCGCGCGCGCCTGGTCAGGCTGGCGAGCAGCGCCGGCTGCCGCTGCTGCCGAGGGTGCCGTGCGGGGCTTCTGCGTGTGCTGTTGGTGGTGTGCGGGTCGGGCGAAAAGAGGGAGGCAGGCGGCAGGGGCTGTGCGCGCCCGGGGCCGCGCCTGCGCGCTTTGCGCGCTTCGCGCCCAGCAGGCGGCGCACTGCCGCTGCTGCCACTGCTGTTACCTTCGCCGGGGGCCTGCTGCTGCTGCTGCTGTGAGCTGGAGCATGTTGGAGGCGTCGAGGGCTGCTGTTGCCGCTGGACACGTCGAGGAGGCCGCACCAGGCGGGTGCTGCCAGCGCCGGGCTGCTGCTGCACGCCGAGGGTGGTTGCTCAATGAAGCGGCGGCGCCTAGGGTCCCAAACCCTAGGTGGCCGAGTCTTCCAAACCCTAGGGGGCCCAAACCCTAGTTTTTGCAAAGACGGGCCTTTGTGTTCGGGCCAAGTTTAGTTTTGGGCTTGTTTTATTTATTTTATTTTAAAAAATAGAATAGATGTTGGGATTCCACGAATGGGTCACGAAGAATTTTAATTCTTTTTTTTGTTCTTTGCATGCCGTGGTGTTAATCCCTTATGCTCTTAACTTGCTTTTGTTCGTCTTTGCTTGTTAATATGCTTTATTAACTGCGCTTAGACAAGCATGATAGTAGGTTTATCGTTTTCTTAAGCATGTTTTAGAATTCTGCGAGCATGTTTTACATGTTGCGTTCTAGAAAAGCATGATTAGGATTATGTGCTTGAGCATGAACAAACCTTTTGAAGTTAAAAAGACTAAGCAGTTTTAATAATTTTAAATCTTTAAAATTATTTCTAGACCTCCACATGCGGTCTCTAGACAAAGTGATTAGCAATATGAGTAAACGTCCACCCTTCGTGGCTTACTTCATTTTTGTTTTTCATAAGTTTGTCAGAAGAGGTTTCTATAAAATATTTAAACCATTAAAGTAGTGGGAGTTATGCAGTAAACGTCCACCCTTCGTGGTTTACTTGTATAATTTTTCACAAGTACTTTGGAGAATGGAATTAAATAAGATAACCAAGAAAATTAAATAGAAAGCGGCATGGTCCGAGTGAGTATGCCAATTTCAAGAATTTAATTTTCAAGGTTAAAATGTGGTCATTGCTTAGATATCGTTTCAAGTACAATGTACAACTCCCCAACGGAGTCCCTTCTTGAATATGATATGGTCTAGTTAAGGTGCCAACTATTAATTTCTTTTGTCAAAAGGTAAAATTGACATGGATGGAAATTAAATGACTAAGTAAATAGTCTGGTTGAGGAGTTTGTGTGTAAACGTCCACCCTTCGTGGCTTGCACATGAAACTCTTTGAGCGGTTGGAGGTTTCACTAATATTGTTTTTATCAAAAGGTTACAATATTATTGTTACGAACTATATGCGTTCCTGTTCTTACATGTTTAAATTGTTTACTTTCAGATATGTCTATGTCTCCGATTATTAACATTCTAACCAATAATCCTCTCACCGGTCCTAATTATACCGAATGGAAACGCCACATAATGTATATTCATGACGCTGATGAGCACAGTTTTGTGCTTACTACTCCACGTCCCGCGGCCTTAACTGATCAGTCGACTGATGCGGAACGTGAGGCGCATAGAAGGTGGCACAAGTCGAATAATATGGCCAAGTGCTATATTATGATGACTATGTCGCAAACTTTGCAACTCCAGCATCAGGGCATGGACGATGCGACTACGATCATGTTAAATCTCTCTGAGGTTTATGGGGAGTTCGAAAGATCTTCCCGCTTTAACATGATGAGAGAAATCTTGGCATGTAAGATGAGCGACGGCAGTTCTGTGCACGATCATGTCATGCATATGATAAATTTGTTTGACAGGCTTGATCTGCTAGGAGGGGGTATCGAAGGCGAAGCCAAAGTCGATATCATCCTCAACACTCTCCCCAAATCCTATGAGAACTTCCGTCTCAACGTCGTTATGAGCAAGGCCAACTATACTCTCAATGAGTTGTTGAATGCTCTGGTTACGGCAGAGGGAGTCATGGGCACGCGAAAAACGAAAGAGGTTCTTGTTGCTGCCAAGGGATCTACTTCTTCGTCGAAAGGTGGGAAAAAGAAGTGGAAGGGTCCAAAGGGCAAGAATGACAACGAAGCTAGTAGGAGTGGCAAAGCCAAAGGTGACGGCCCTAGCGGCGGCGTGAAGAAGCCGACGGGAAAAGGGAAGTGCTTCAAGTGCAGCAAGACTGGGCATTGGAAGAAAGATTGTCCGATGCTCAAGGCAAAGGGACAAGGTACGTCACAAGTTTTAGTAACTGAGACATGTTTAGCTTCGTTTTCTACTCACTCATGGGTAGTGGATACGGGGGCAACTGATCATGTTTGTTACACCTTGCAGGGCTTCAAGCCGACAAGGGAGCTGGAAAGTGATGAGATCACCATCTCCATGGGCAATGCGTCGAAGGTCGCAGCTGTTGCTATTGGAGATTTATCTTTATGTTTTGGTGATGACATTTTAGTTTTGAGAGATATTTTATATGTGCCGGATTTTCGGCGGAACATAATTTCTGTTTCAAAGTTATTTTTGGATGGATATTCTGTTACTTTTGATAGGGGTGTCTCTATCATGAAAAATAACATGACTATTTGCTCTGGAATTTTGAACAACTCTCTCTATACTATTACATGTCCTATTAAAAATTATGTCCATGTTGCATCTACATCACAAATCTGTCCTAGTCCTAATAAGAGGAAGTATTATTCTCATGAACAATTTACGCATGCGTGGCACCTAAGGTTAGGCCACATCAATCAAAGTAGGATCCAAAGGCTCGTGTCAAATGGAGTCTTGAAATACTTTCAAGCTGTTCCATTTAGAACCTGCGAATCCTGCATAGAGGGAAAGATGACGGCAAGGCCTTTCAAGGCAAAGGGGAATAGGGCCTCGCATGTGTTAGAATTGATTCACTCTGACCTGTGTGGACCGATGTCCACAAAGGCTCGTGGAGGGTATGAGTATTTCGTCACTTTTATTGATGATTATTCAAGATATGGGTATATTTACCTACTTCAACGCAAGTCTGAATGCTTTGAGAAATTCAAAGAATTCAAGGCGGAAGTGGAGAAGGGATTGGGTAAATCTATCAAGTCATTGCGGTCTGATCGCGGTGGCGAATACCTCGGGAACGAGTTCTTGCAATACTTGTCAGATTCAGGGATTACATCCCAATTGACTGCACCGGGTACTCCCCAACAGAACGGTGTAGCGGAGAGAAGAAACAGAACTCTTATGGAAATGGTACGATCTATGATGAGCTATGCATCATTGCCTATTTCGTTTTGGGGATATGCCTTGGAAACAGCGGTTTATTTGCTGAATCAGGTACCGTCCAAATCGGTTCCTAAAACTCCTATTGAATTATGGTCAGGGCGTCAGCCCAGCTTGAACCATATAAAGATATGGGGTTGTCCTGCATACGTGCTAGACAAGGAAGCGAAGAAATTGGAGCCTAGATGCGAGTTAATGCTGTTTGTAGGATATCCTAAAGGAACGAGAGGTGGTTATTTTTATAATCCTAAGGATCAGAAAGTGGTTGTTAGCACCAACGCACGATTCTTGGAACAGGATTATATAGATAAGCACAAGTCTAAGTCCGAGATTGTTCTTCAAGAAATCGAAGGCAATGGACGGGCGATTCCATCACCCCAGCCAAGTGTGCAAGTAAATGCACCACAAGATACTGCACAAACCATTGTCACGGCTGTACCACCACCGCTTCGTCGTAGTGGGAGGGTTGTTATTCAACCCGATCGATTTATGTTCTTGGGAGAATCTTCGGATCTTCTTCCTGTTGATGAACAAAAGGATGTCGACCCTGATAACTATAGACAAGCGATGAAAGATCTGGATGCAGATTCTTGGTACGACGCCATGGTTTCTGAAATAGAATCCATGACTGCTATGGGTGTATACGAGAAAACCGAACTGCCTGATGGTTTTGAAGCTATAGGTAGTATGTGGGTATACAGAAGAAAGCGAGATTCGGATGGCGAAGTCGCAGCTTTTAAAGCTAGACTGGTGGCGAAAGGCTATACCCAGGAACAGGGTATAGATTATGATGAAACTTTTTCGCCGGTTGCCATGCTTAAGTCTATCCGAATACTCCTTGCCATAGCAGCCCACATGAACCTTGAGATTTGGCAAATGGATGTCAAAACCGCTTTTCTAAACGGTTTCCTTGAAGAATGAATGGACATCTATATGCAGCAACCCGAAGGGTTTGTGAAGAAGGGCGAAGAGCATCTTGTTTGGAAGTTGAAGAAGTCCATTTATGGACTTAAGCAAGCTTCGAGGTCATGGAACAAGCGTTTTGACGAGGTGATTAAATCCTATGGATTTACTCGCTGTGAAAATGAAAGTTGCGTGTACCGTTTGGATGCCGATGGCGACGTGGTTTTCCTTTCACTTTATGTAGATGATATCCTCCTCATTGGCAACAATGTTGAGCTATTATCGGACATAAAGAAGTGGTTATCCGAACAGTTTCAAATGAAGGACTTAGGAGATGCAGCGTACATCCTGGGGATCAAGGTTGTCCGTGATCGCCAGAAAAGGATGTTGAGCTTATCTCAAGCGACCTACATTGATACTGTGATTGCTCGTTTTAGCATGCAAAATGCCAAGAAAGGCTTGCTACCTTTTAGACATGGCATTCCTCTGTCTAAGGACATGTGTCCTAAGACGCCTAGTGAGGTTGAGGTGATGAGGAAGATACCCTATGCTTCCGCCGTAGGTAGCCTTATGTATGCAATGCTTTGCACGAGACCTGATATTTGCTATGTCGTTGGCATGGTTGCAAGATATCAGTCGAACCCTGGACCAGGACACTGGACTGCGGTAAAGCATATTCTCAAGTACCTGAAGAGGACTCGAGATTATAGGCTAGTTTACCAGTCAGACAGTCTATCTCCTTTGGGTTACACCGATTCGGATTTCCAGGCTGACCGGGATGAGAAGAGATCTACCTCTGGATATGTGTTTACCTTGGGAGGTGGAGCCGTATCATGGCGGAGTGCAAAGCAGAAGTGCATTGCAGACTCCACCATGGAAGCCGAGTATGTAGCTGCTTCCGAAGCTGCTAAAGAGGCTGTATGGTTCCGGAACTACCTCTTGGATCTAGGAGTGGTACCTAATTTGCCTAAGAGTATCATAATTTATTGTGATAACTCGGGTGCAGTGGCAAATTCTAAGGAACCCAGGAGCCACAAGGCGACCAAACACATAGAGAGAAAGTACCACATCATACGAGAAATCGTAAGCAGAGGAGATGTGCTAGTTGAGAAAATTGATACTCTGGAGAACTTAGCTGATCCTTTCACGAAGAGCTTACCGCAAAAGGCCTACGAGAAGCATGCTCGAGGGATGGGGCTGCGGTTGATGCCACCCACTTAGAGAAAAACTTTCAGTATAAGTGGGAGAAGAAGTAAAGAGTGAAGTGGATGTTGTAATAGCTAGTATTTAGACACATTGTATACTAAAAGTTTTGCTTTAGTATAAGTGGGAGATTGTTGGATTTGTATACTGAAAGCAAGAACGTTTTATGCTTGTATACAATGATTCATGTTTTCACTTTTTAATCTCCCATCTGATTGGATTCATGATTGCATATGTATGTTCTCTATCTCTATATAAGTAGATTATATAGTGTGTTGTAGATCACAGAAGACCATATAATTGGATTAACCTTAAGAGATATAATATGATCACAACCGAAATAACTCTAGGACAAGTTATTAGTTTAGGTTGCGGTATAGATGGAAGTAGTTTGTCTTGACTACTTATCTATACCGGTACGTAATACGTATTGATAGGACCACAGTGAGATATATTCTTCTATCTGACTTAAGTGAAGAATTAGAGATCTCGGTGACTTATAAGATCTTAATACTAATAAGATGTTAGATATATATGTTGATTCGTCTATCACTTTGACTTACTATGAGCGAGAGTTATATAGTAACTTGAGTACTCTGTATCTTGGGTGATAGCAGTTAATATATGATATCTGATTATCTGTATTTGTACTCGTATCCGTATAGGATAATGACATCCCCTTAAGGAGCTCAATAATGTTTATTGCGCTAAACCCTGCAGGTTGATTAAGTTCAGGCGCAATAATAAGGTTTGAGTGGTACTGCTTAAGGATTACAAAGAGATTAATTAATTTAGGCTGTCAGAGTTCTAATTAATTAATGGATGTCGGATATTTTAAATGCGAGGATTTAATAAGTCTAAATACAAGCCCCGACTCATCACCGGCAATAAAGGGGTAAGTCAATATTGGTTCTCTAGTGGAATGAACTAATATTTATAAATTAATTATGGTCTGGGCTGACCATAGATAAATTAATTTATTTGAGGCCCATCTTTATTCCTTGTATCTAGTCCCTGGACTGGCCCAAAGTCTCCTAGCCCAGAAAGAGCTAGAAAACGTCCCATACCCTAAAACTGGCGCCTCCTCCTTTTTCTGTATTATATAATACAGCTGTCAGCTCTCAGGAAATATACACTGATAATTATTAGAGTTTGAGAACTGAGAAGAGGCGCAGAAACACGTGGGGATTTCTAGCTTGGGATTTCTCACAGTTCGTTGTCCATCCAACGGTGAGACTTGAGCGGGATACAGTCGAGAAGATCAGAACTGGAGTCTTTCGACACAATCATCAACAGCCTGTGCATCCGATTCACAAGTAAGTAATTCCTAACACCTATGTGCAGCTGTTAAATTCATAGGAGCATGTTAGGATTAATCGTTGTATGATAAATTAATAATAACCAAGAAACGATCATCGGGCAAACGGAACGTTAATTCAATTTAATATTCCTTCAAATGGATCATCCGGAGACGAGTCAGACTAAGGAGGAGGACGAGGTTACTCACCTTCAAAAGGAGGATCAGGAAGGATTTACCAGCCATTTCCTGATTCCCCAAGAAAAGGTGGTGGAAAAGCTCGTGAAAAAACTCAAAGATAAATCCATGGATGTACAAACATTCCAAGAGTTTTCAAGAGGAAGAATGAATCAAGTTATACAAAGCTTGAGTCCATTCAAAATGAAGCATCATGTCTTCTTCGGCACCACAAGTCGAGAGTTGGCGCTTCCAATAGAGATAACAAACAACCAGGTGGAGATCCAATTAGTTCCAGCCGAAGATGTGCGGAGGGATCTCACAAAAATGAAGCCAGAAGTCGTTAGAATGTTGAAATGGATTCAAATTGGAGCAATCCAATTGGTAATCAAGTTCAGACTTAAACCAGGGACGGATACACCAATTGATATTGCAATTTGTGACTAAAGGGTCACAAATACGAAAGATTTAGTACTGAGAGCCTTCTCAGGCAATCTCTACGCCAAGAAGATTATAACCGAGTTATATCCACATATCGCTTATAATCTTCAAGATTCATCCTTCGGTCGAGCCCTGACACTCTACCAGGACTACAAGAGGAAGGATCTATTGACGGGAGGAAATAGGCCATACTCGATCACATATCAAGTATCGTATGCCCTATCAAATTCCCACCACACGGATTTATTTCTGGGGAAAAATTTTATTGAGGTCCCCGAAATATTCAAAGAAGTAGCCAAGGCAGTAAGTCTTGACCGAGCCAAAATTTCCATAATAAGGGAAATCGACATCCAAGTTGGAGATAAGCAGGTGCTGAAACATAATCAAAATCTCAGATTGGGAGCACCAAAGCTATCGTTCCAAGGAGATAGGCTGACCTCAAGGCCTTTAGAAAGAAGTTTCTCTCACTCCTACGAGAGAAAGACGATCCAGGAAACATTAGCTCTAGGAATAAGAGTGAAACTCAAATGCCCTGAAGGATGGAGAAATGTTTCCACAAAGATTGATACAACCGAAAGGAAAAATCAATTTCCTTGCAACACGTTGTATTATTTGGCAAATCCAGAAAGTAATCGATATATCGGGATTCTGGAGATTGGAGGCTTTGAGATCAAGATCGAAGGCAAAGCCGAACAAGAAGCTGACGTCCTAATCTTAGGACGAAATTTCCTTGACAATTATCAACCCTGGTCAATGAAAGCAAGTGGAGTGGAGATCACAATTGGCGAAAAGCGGTTGCTAATCCAATGACGAGTCCATTCTCAATCTACATCTCTGTAGGGATGTTATACGAGAAATTTAAAGCAGAATATTTTGCTGCTTATATCGATTCAAGAGCAGGAATCTGTACAGCAAAACGATGAGTCTTTCCAACAGAAGTGGAAGAAGAACTGCCTCGAATTACGGGAAGGGATTTCTCAAAGAAGATTTTACTCTTATCAAAAGGAGTAAAACAGACGGAAATATTGATCGGCGGAGCAGGACAAACACCTTGGTACAAGGTTAAGACTCCACCTATCTATTTCCATGATACAGGAGCAGATATTTTGTTCGGCAACAATTTTCTGCAAACCTTCAAAAGGTATACACAGGACAATGAAGCTAGAAGGCTTGTGTTCACAACCAAATGTGACCACAAAATCATTGTACAAAGGCTCGACGGAGCTTTTAATCGCTCGATGCCACTCAAATTCTGCAGCAAGCGTGGTGATGATGGCAGACTCCGGAGACCACAAATGAAGGATCAACGGAGATTCAGAGATGTTCTGCTCAAATGCAGAACCGAGGGATTTCCAGATCTCTCCGAGGAAGAAACACAGATCCTCAAAGTTTCTTTGATATCACATAAAGATATTAAGGAAGAAGAACATGTGTCCATAGCCGATGTCAAAAGGAGAATCCAGAAGTGTTATCACGAGGATCCTTTGGCGTGGTGGGACAAGAACCAGCTCAAAGCCACCTTGAAAGTTAAAACTGGAAAGGAGCATGAGTTCGTAAGGTTCAGACCTATCCTGATGAATACTCAAGACCAGCAGGATATGAGGAGTATAATCAAGGAACACCTTGATTTAAAGTTGATCGAACCAGGAAACTCGCCTTACAGCAGCCCTGGATTTCTGGTGATAAATCATGGGGAGATCAAACGAGAAAAACCAAGATTGGTCATTAATTACAAAGGGATTAATGACATTCTTGAGTTCGATGGATATTTCATCCCAAAAAGAGAACACCTCATCAACTGCATCAGAAGTGCAAAGGTATTCTCAAAGTTTGATTGCAAATTAGGGTTTTACCAGATTCGCATGGAGGAAGGGAGTAAGAAGTTCACAGCCTTCTCAACCCCACAAGGACACTATGTCTGGAATGTCATGCCAATGGGGCTAGCCAACGCACCTCAGATATTCCAAAGGAAGATGGATAATCTCTTCAAAGATTATTCTTCATTCATGTTTGTTTATATTGATGATATTCTCATTGCATCAAAAAACATTCATGAGCATGTCAGGCATCTGGAGATCTTTGCGGATGTCTGCCAACAAGAAGGACTAATACTGTCTGAGAAGAAGGCAGTCGTGGCAACCCAGAAGATGGAGTTTCTGGGAATCGAGATCGATGAGTCGGGATTAATTCTACAAGATCATATTGTGGAAAAGGTCCAGAAATTCCCAAAAGATCTCAAGGAAAAGAAGCAGCTCCAAAGCTTCCTGGAGGTTGTTAACTTTGCAGGGATGTTTATCAAGAACCTTGCAGAGCATAGGAAAATCTTCAGTCCACTTCTAAAGAAAGATGTTCCATTCATATGGAAGGCGGAGCATCGCGAGGGTATGAGGAAGCTAAAAGAGATTTGCAAAAATCTCCCAAAGCTTTCAATACCACATGACGAGGACGAATTAGTCCTATATACCGACGCGAGCGATTCTTGGTGGGCAGTCGTGCTCACTAAAATCACCCCTTATGGAGAGGAACCATGCAGATACTGTAGTGGTCTCTTTTTCGACAGTGAAGCTGTGCGATGGCACATCAACGAGAAGGAATTCTATGCAGTCAGAAAGGCGTTCAAAAAATGGCCACTATTCTTACTTGCAAAGAAATTTGTTTTGAAAGTCGATAACACTAACGTTAAGGCTTTCTTAACCAAGAAAATTGAATCTAAACCTGGAAAGGCTAGATTACTTAGATGGCAAGTGACTCAACCTAAACACCTCTAAGTTGACTCGCAAGAGTACGAGGACATCCTAGCAGTGATAAGCTAACCCAAGTCGATCTCACAAGGAAAGTTTTTAAGGGCTTCTAATTGTATCGTTAGAAAACAGTAAAGAAAGCAATAAAGAGATTGATTATTAAACTAAGACTTAGAATTAAAAACTTAATTAAAAACCGAATTATAAAATTCAACTAGACGAATTAAACTATTAAACCCTAGGCAAGATTTTAAAGAACCTAAATTAAACCTACTTATGAAATAAAATACTTGTGAATTTAAAGACTTCTAATCTAGGCGTGAAACTAAAGTGCATAATTTAAAATGCATGCATGAAAAGAAAACATAAACATAAACGAAAAGCATAAACATGATGAAACAAAGTAAATTGATTTTAAATACGAAAAACCGTAAAAACGTCTTGAATATGAAATTGTGTCACTCAATCACAATCCAAGCATAAAAACTAAATAAAACTAAATTGAAACCTAACTAGAACAATGAAAACTCGAAACTATGAAAGCACTAAGAAAGCAATTAAATCCTAAGCTTCGGATGCCAACAGCTCTCTAAGATGGCTTCTAAAACTAGGGCAAGAATTAATTATACAATGAAAACTATGACCCTATTTATAGACTTCAACTCCTTCTGGATCACCATGGAAATTATCATGCAAAGCCGGACTCTAAAAGGAATAGAATCGTAGATGATAAGGTAACTCCAGCTATGACGCGCTCAGCAAGTAATCTCCACTCGGGCGGAAATCGCGGCTCTCGCCAGAGAAATGGCTATCGCCAGGGGAATGGGTCACGCCAGAGAAATGGATGATTTCTCTGGTGCTGACTTCTCTGATGCTGGCGCTTCTCTGCAGAGGAATGGTTGATTTATCTGCTCTGGCTATCTTCTCTGGCTTAGCGAGTTCTCTGACTTAGCGAGTTCTCTGGCGTGACTTCTTTGGCTTAGCGAGTTCTCTGACGGGTGATTTCTCTGGCGGTTGATTTCTCTGGCCTATGATTCCTCTGGCCTAGACCACTTCTCTGACTTGGTGCATTTCTCTGCTCTGGCCAGCGATTTCTCTGCTCTGGCCAGTGATTTCTCTGCTCTGGTCTGGTCTGGCGTAAAAACGCCATTTTTAGCCAAAAATCCCCAAAATTATACTCTTCCACCATTAAAACCTAAATCTCCTAAAAAGCATCAAATACACCATAAAACGCACCAATTTCCAGAAGATTTAACTTACAATGAGCACATTCAAACCCCTAAAATTAGAACAATTAAGCATAAATCAACCCCCCCACACTTAGCCTTTTGCTTGTCCTCAAGCAAAATCCATATGAATCCTAGGAAGAGATTGATTTCAACAATGCTAATTTCCATCCAATCATTCTCAAAGTCAATTCAAAATTTTACAATCAATACACCTCTCTCGATCATGCAATTAACTCAAAGTTTAAGAAGCAACAAAACAGTAATGTAAGCAATTCGATCAGACCCAATTCTCCGCTAGAAGTGAATTCCCTAATGTGATCGCCTTTATAATCAATATCACCATTTTTCACACTTTGTGTGCTTGAGATTTTCGATAGTTGAGCCATAATTCATGAAATAAAAACCATTTGGACGTACTCCAAAGTCTTTTCATGTGGTTTCCCATGCTCATAGTTAGACTAGAGGAGCAGAGACTCAGAGCTATCACATTTTAGAACAGGCCAGATGTTTCAGAGCTGACAATTTTGAAGTTGGCAATTCGTCCAACATTTTTCACATTTCACAGATTAGATACGATCGTAGGCAATCACAATGACAACACTCCTTCTAGCATCTACCGGACAAATCACGTTTCACTTACTTACAAAATTGTTGCAACAAAACTCATTATTCTTTGCGCAAACAAGAAACATATATCAAGAGTAAAACAAGAATAACCACCATTCATTCACATACCCGAAATTCGCATCGAAAACCATCACTCTTCCACAAATTCATAAAAATTAGCAAGATTCGAGACTAAAAACTAAGCATAGATAGACTAATCTTGCCCAATTGAAAGCATAAACTCGCATAAACTCAATAAAACACCCCCCCACGCTTAAAGCATGCCATGTCCTCAGGGCACAAAAGAATTAAAAAGAGTTAAGAAAACATCCCTGAGTATCGGCATGGAGAAACTGAAGCATTGTGCGAGGTGGTGAAAAGGGGAATGCGTTGTCTTTGGCAGAGTGGAGAGTGGCCATGCTGAATCAGGTCGGCGCTGGCAGAGCAGCGCGGAGAAGTGCAGCGGGTAGAATTGCAGCGCTAGCGGCTGTATAAGAATTTCAGCGCTGAAAATAAGACATGCTCACAGACCATCATAGTATCCGCAAAGCAACCAAAACTTAGGAAAGACTTAAAAACAAGAAAAGAACAAGAAAAGCGAAAATAAAAACAAACCAACGGTGGGTTGCCTCCCACCAAGCGCTAGAGTTAAAGTCTCCAGCCCGACTTCAGTTTGATCTTTAGTGAGGATCGTGCAGAGTGTGAGACTCCACTTCCATAGTCTGAATCTGGTGCTCGTAGTATGGTTTCACTCGATGGCCATTCACTCGGAAACTCTCCTTCGTGTTTTCATTGAGTAACTCAACAGCACCATGCTCAAACACCTCCTTAAGTAAAAACGGACCGCTCCACCTAGATTTTAGCTTACCCGGGAATAACTTCAGTCGAGAATTGAACAAAAGTACCTTCATCCCAGGGCAAAGCTTCTTATGGCAGATACGGCTGTCATGGAGTCGCTTCACTTTGTCTTTATAAATCCTTACATTCTCATACGCCTCATTACGTAGTTCATCTAACTCCTCTATTTGCAGCGTGCGCTGCTTCACAGCAGAGTTCAAGTCATAGTTGGCAGCTTTAATCGCCCAATAAGCTTTGTGCTCAATCTCCACCGGCAGATGGCAGGCCTTGCCATAGACGAGACGGTACGGACTCATCCCAAGCACGCCCTTGAAGGCAGTTCTGTACGCCCAGAGAGCATCATTCAACTTTACTGACCAATCCTTGCGCGAGGGCTGCACTGTTTTCTCCAAAATTCCTTTAATCTGCCGATTGCTTGTCTCGGCTTGTCCAGAGGTCTGTGGGTGGTATGGTGTGGCAACCTTGTGCGTGATCCCATTCTTCTTCATGAGTTTTGCAAACAACTTGTTGCAGAAGTGCTTGCCTCCATCGCTAATGATAGCTCTAGGAAATCCGAATCTAGAAAGAATGTTCTCTTGCACAAACTTAAGCACCATATTAGCATCACATGTCCGCGTGGGGATAGCCTCAACCCATTTGGACACGTAGTCTACAGCAAGTAAAATATATTGAAACCCATGTGAAGTAGGGAATGGCCCCATGAAATCAATGCCCCACACATCGAAAATTTCGACAATTAAAATGCTTTGTAGGGGAATCTCATTCCTGCGGCCAATATTCCCTACTCTCTGGCACCGATCACATGCAAGAGTGAAAGTGTGTGCATCTTTAAAAATGGAAGGCCAAAACAAACCTGATTGAAGAATTTTGTGTGCTGTTTTCTGACCCCCAAAGTGTCCACCACAATGATCCTCATGACACATTTTCAACACTTGTTGTTGATCCTCTGCCGGCACACACCGTCGGATGACATCGTCCTTTCCCAGCTTGAAGAGGTAAGGAATCTCCCAGTAGTAATGCCTGCACTGAGCTAAAAATCTTTTTCTCTCCTGCGACGTCAGCTCCGGCCGTAGAATACCACACGCTAAGTAATTGACAATATCTGCATACCAAGGCTCGGCGATCGCATGGCTGCACTGGACAGCGCTGAGTTCGGGAAGGCTGGCAGAGGTGATCTCGGTGGAACTGATCAGAGCAAAGCTGGCAGGACTTCTCTGGCTGGGCAGAGATGGTATAGCAGAGCTGGCCAGAGGGTAGCTGGCTGCTCTGAAGTCGGCAAAACGGAGCTCGGCAGCTCTGCACTTGTCACGGGTGAATGCATATGCATGCTCATAAGGAAAAAATTTAGGGATGCAATTAAGACTCGAGTCTATCAGCTTATTATCCAAACGGGAAAGGTGGTCAGCTACGTGATTCTCACTCCTTTTCCTATCCCTGATCTCTACATCAAATTCTTGTAACAGTAAGACCCAACGGATTAGACGAGCTTTAGCTTGAGATTTAGTCATCAAATATCGCAGTGCAGCATGGTCACTATAGACAATAACCTTAGACCCAATGATGTATGCTCGAAATTTATCTAAGGTAAAGACCACAGCAAGCATCTCTTTTTCAGTAGTGGTGTAATTTACTTGTGCACTGTTCAGAGTTAAACTAGCATAGTAAATTACACGCAACATCCTATCCACTCGCTGACCTAGCACTGCTCCTACAGCGGAGTTAGACGCATCACACATGATCTCAAAAGGTAATGACCAATCAGGCGCAATCACAACCGGGGCAGAGCTCAACTTAAGTTTCAATGTTTCAAAGGCATGCATGCAAGAGTCATCGAATTTAAAAGGAACATCCTGAGCTAGTAGTTTGCATAGAGGTTGGCTAATTTTAGAGAAATCTTTAATGAAACGCCGGTAAAAACCGGCGTGACCTAAGAAACTCCTAATCCCTTTGACATCAATAGAGGGCGGCAACTTTTGGATTACCTCCACCTTGGCTCTGTCGACCTCTAGTCCATGCTTAGACACCACATGACCCAAGACAATCCCGCTAGTGACCATGAAATGACTCTTTTCCCAACTCAAGGTTAGGCCACTTTCAATACACCTTTGCAACACTACATCAATCTTAGTCAAACAATCATGAAAGGACTGCCCAAAAACCGAAAAATCATCCATAAAAACCTCCACGAATTTACCAATCATATCGGAGAATATGGACATCATGCATCGTTGAAACGTCCCGGGTGCATTGCACAATCCGAACGGCATCCTCTTCCATGCAAATGTCCCAAAAGGCGTGGTGAAGGCAGTCTTGACTTGATCTTCCGGTGTGATTGCGATTTGGTAGTATCCTGACAAACCATCTAGAAAACAATAAAAATCATGCCCTGCCAACCGATCTAACATTTGATCAACAAAAGGGAGGGGAAAATGATCCTTTTTGGTGACGGCATTGAGTTTCCTGTAGTCGACGCACATCCGCCATCCCGTGGTAGGACGTGTCGGCACCAACTCCATCTTGTCATTGCGCACAACCGTCATTCCTCCTTTCTTTGGCACGACATGCACTGGGCTCACCCACTCACTATTGGCGACTGAATAGATAATCCCTTCGGCAAGAAGCTTAAGGATTTCCTTGCGCACAACCTCCATCAGCATAGGGTTCAAGCGTCGCTGGGCATCTCTCTTGGGTGTAGCTCCTTCCTCCAAGTTGATCCTGTGCATGCATGTGGCTGGACTAATGCCACGGATGTCACCTATGCTCCATCCCAGTGCTGCCTTGTTTTTCTTCAATACTTCGAGCAGCGCTGCTTCTTGCTCTAAAGTCAGAGTAGCCGAGATGATAGCTGGCTTCTCCTCGCCTTCTTCCAGAAAAACATACTTGAGATTGGCGGGGAGTTCCTTCAGTTCCAGCGCTGAGCTCGGCAGGGCTGGTGGGGCATCGCTGAAGGGCAGAGCTGGCTTCGGCAGCTCTGTCATCGTCAGAGGCGGCTGGGCAGCGCTGAACTCTTCAGCTTCCCTCGCTAATTCCTCTATGTCGGCTGATCCTGCGCAAATTTCCACGCATTCTTGCTCCTGTAAAAATACCTTCTCAACCAAGCCATTAATAGCATCTATATATGAGCATTCAATCACAAAGTTCGCAGAAGGCATAGCCCGATTTTCATGCACTGAGAAAGACACTGATTCCCCTAACACTGTCATTTTAATAGTTCCATTTTTGACATCAATCAAAGTGTTAGTGGTCGCCATAAAGGGTCGTCCTAATAGCAGAGTGTGGTCTCTGCCATTCTCATGCACATCCCCAATCTCAAGGACTACGAAGTCAACAGGCACAATCAAATCCCCGAATCGCACCAGAATATCCTCAACTATCCCACGGGGATACCTAACGGACCTATCAGCGAGTTGTAGACACATGCGAGTGGATTTCAAATTACCTAACTCTAATTGTTGAAAAATAGAGTAAGGCATCAAATTAATTCCCGCTCCCAGATCTAACATACCCGTGGCTTCCTTACCATTTCCCAAAGCAATATTAATCACAAAGCTACCTGGATCGCGCTGCTTTGGTGGTAAGGATTGCTGCATGATTGAGGTCGCTACTTCTGAGACTAGAATCTTCTCATTGTCCCCGAACTTCCGCTTGTTGGAGACCAATTCCTTGAAAAACTTCACATATGCTGGGACTTTTCTGATCACATCAAGGAGAGGAAGATTCACGTTCACCTTGGCAAGCATGTTGTAGAAGTCGGCGAACTGTTGGTCTTGCTTTCCGTTGCTCAATCTGCCCGGGAAGGGAATCGGTGGTCGATAAGGTGTAGAAGCTTTGTGGAGCTTGACCTCCTTCTCCTTCTCTTCTTTCTTTTGCTGGTCTCCCTTTTCTCCATCAGTCGAGTTGGGCAGATCTGAACTCGGCAGCTCTGGTCTGAACGGAGCAGAGTTCGGCAGCTCTGTTCTGATAAAGCCAGAGGGATCTGTTCTGCTCTGGCGGAACGGTTCCTCTGCTCTGACAAGGTCAGAGGAATCGGTTCTACTCTGACGGGATGGTTCCTCTGCTCTGGTTTGTGTTGGAACCTCCATTTTGTTATCCAAAATCTTACCACTGCGGAGAACAGTTACAGCAAGAGCTTGATGTGGCTGAGCAGGTTGGCCATGAAATTTCCCAGGCTGCTGTTGTTGTTGGATTTGATTCAAGGCACCGGAAAGTTGTCCAACCGTTGTCTCGAGCCTTTGATTGTAGATGCTTGGGCCTCCATACTTTGTTTGCTGATCTCCATAAAGGTTTGCAGCGTTTCTTCGAGCGTGGATTTTTGTGGTGGAATCGGCTGTGCACTCTGTTGCGGAATGGATTGCTGCTGCTGGTATTGTGGTCTGTATGGTTGAGAATACCCTTGCTGTGGTGGGAAATATTGTTGTTGTTGTTGATAGCCTATTTGGGGTGGTCGACGGAATTGATTCCCCCCAAAATTTTGATTTCCCCATCCAGCATTCGGCTGATTTCTCCATCCTCCAATGGCATTTTGTTGGCCTTGATTCATGTTCTGCCCATAGGGTCTGCTTGGCCCTTGATTGTAGCCTTGAAATCCTTGTGCCGCATAGACCTCAGCTTGCCCTTCTGGAGTAAATTCTCCCATTCGATGGCACTCATTGGTTCCATGGCTGAAATCTCCACATATACCGCAAGGCTCAACGTACTGCATGGCTGGATTCGGCGGTGCTGACATCGGCAGCGCTGGATTCTGCACCGGAGCTGAAGTTTCCATCTTTCCCATCTTAAGATGCTCCACTTGTCTCACAAGATCGGCAACTTGCTTCTGCAGCTCAAACTGATTTGTCACGGCACTAGCCTCCACTCTCCGTCCACGGATTGACTTCTGTTGGGAGCTTTCGGCCAAGGTCTTGAAAATCTCTTTCAGATCTGCCGCAGTCTTCCGAGCTGTGTTTCCTCCTGCCGTGCTGTCCACCATAAATTGGGCAGTTTGTACTAACCCATCGTAGAAGAACTGCATCAACATCACATTAGTGAACTGATGTTGAGGGCATTGACGGAGGAGTTCTTCATATCTTTCCCAAGCTTCGTGCAAAGGTTCGTCCGCTCCTTGGGTGAACTCCACAGCTCCTGTGTCTTGTGACTTGGGTAGTATTTCAGCATGAATTTTTCACAAGCATCTCCCCATGTAGTGATAGAGTTGGGCGGCAGAGAGAGCATCCACGTCCTCGCCCGATCCTTAAGTGCATAGGGGAAGCACTTGAGCTTGAGTTGGTCCTCCGTGAGAGTAAGCAGAGGAATCGTTTGCACTTGCGTGCAAAAATCTCGGATGAATTGCAGCGCATCCTCGCTTGGCATCCCGTGAAATACCGGCAGCAAATTCGAGTCATTCGGCTTGAGATTATAGTTTCTCACAGCAGCAGGGAGTACTATTGCTGACGTGTTGGTATCACCGATAACCGGCCTGGTGTAGTCTCCCATGTATTCCATGTTCTGTGCCATGACTTCTTTCTCCTCGTGTGTGTTCTGCACTGGTTGGTCAAATTCAGAACCAGCGGCTTCCTCCTCCTTTTCTACCTTGTGATCTGCTGTGTCTAAAGTCTGCTCTATACGGTCAGAGCTAGCTTCTGAGTGCGCCTCAGAATCAGAGTCAGAGTATAGCACGTCTGCTCTGGGAAGTGTGCGAGTGTTATCCAGCGGGGGAGTTAGTTTTCTTTTCAGACTACGTCGTCCCTGCATACACAACACTTAACACACGGATTACATGCACCGGGTGGAAGGGAAAGGAAAGTAGTAACGAGAAAAACAGAAATTAAATAAAGCAATTAAAAACGACACAACTAAAACGCCTAAAACTTTCCCCGGCAACGGCGCCAAAATTTGACTCAACCTAAACACCTCTAAGTTGACTCGCAAGAGTACGAGGACATCCTAGCAGTGATAAGCTAACCCAAGTCGATCTCACAAGGAAAGTTTTTAAGGGCTTCTAATTGTATCGTTAGAAAACAGTAAAGAAAGCAATAAAGAGATTGATTATTAAACTAAGACTTAGAATTAAAAACTTAATTAAAAACCGAATTATAAAATTCAACTAGACGAATTAAACTATTAAACCCTAGGCAAGATTTTAAAGAACCTAAATTAAACCTACTTATGAAATAAAATACTTGTGAATTTAAAGACTTCTAATCTAGGCGTGAAACTAAAGTGCATAATTTAAAATGCATGCATGAAAAGAAAACATAAACATAAACGAAAAGCATAAACATGATGAAACAAAGTAAATTGATTTTAAATACGAAAAACCGTAAAAACGTCTTGAATATGAAATTGTGTCACTCAATCACAATCCAAGCATAAAAACTAAATAAAACTAAATTGAAACCTAACTAGAACAATGAAAACTCGAAACTATGAAAGCACTAAGAAAGCAATTAAATCCTAAGCTTCGGATGCCAACAGCTCTCTAAGATGGCTTCTAAAACTAGGGCAAGAATTTTTTATACAATGAAAACTATGACCCTATTTATAGACTTCAACTCCTTCTGGATCACCATGGAAATTATCATGCAAAGCCGGACTCTAAAAGGAATAGAATCATAGATGATAAGGTAACTCCAGCTATGACGCGCTCAGCAAGTAATCTCCACTCGGGCGGAAATCGCGGCTCTCGCCAGAGAAATGGCTATCGCCAGGGGAATGGGTCACGCCAGAGAAATGGATGATTTCTCTGGTGCTGACTTCTCTGATGCTGGCGCTTCTCTGCAGAGGAATGGTTGATTTATCTGCTCTGGCTATCTTCTCTGGCTTAGCGAGTTCTCTGACTTAGCGAGTTCTCTGGCGTGACTTCTTTGGCTTAGCGAGTTCTCTGACGGGTGATTTCTCTGGCGGTTGATTTCTCTGGCCTATGATTCCTCTGGCCTAGACCACTTCTCTGACTTGGTGCATTTCTCTGCTCTGGCCAGCGATTTCTCTGCTCTGGCCAGTGATTTCTCTGCTCTGGTCTGGTCTGGCGTAAAAATGCCATTTTTAGCCAAAAATCCCCAAAATTATACTCTTCCACCATTAAAACCTAAATCTCCTAAAAAGCATCAAATACACCATAAAACGCACCAATTTCCAGAAGATTTAACTTACAATGAGCACATTCAAACCCCTAAAATTAGAACAATTAAGCATAAATCAGCAAGCTGAATACCAATTGTATAAGATTATTCAGAATATTTACTTTTAATTAGTATAAGGTATACATTTGTTCTCACAATTGTATACATTTATTCCCACAAATGTAATGTTTCAAAACATTACATCCTTGAAAACTAAACCCTAAACTATGAACACTAAACCCTAAAAACCTGATTTAGTGTTCAGGGTTTCAATATTGAGATTCCTGATTTAGTGTTCAGGGTCTAGTGTTCAGGTTTTTAGGGTTTAGTGTTCATGGTTTAGGGTTTAATTTTCAAGGTTTAGGGTTTAGTTTTCAAGATTTAGAGTTTAGAAAATATAATACTTTATAAATATTATATTAACATAAGCATACATTTGTGCTATCAAATGTATATTTTATACTTATTAAAAGTAAATATTCATATTAGAGTTTAGGATTTAATGTTTAGGGTTTAGTGTTCAGGTTTTAGGTTTAGAAAATATAATATCTTCTATTGAATGAAGGTAAATACTTATATTAACATAAGTATACATTTGTGCTAACAAATGTATATTTTATACTTATTAAATAACATAGAAATAACTAAAATATAGAAAATGTAATACTTATTAAAATGCGATTTATTATTAAAAGAAAAAACCCTAAAAAAACCCATGAAAGCACAAGAAAGCAGACTATGGGCCGAGCCTCATTAAAACCTTTTTACGGAAAACCCAAAGGGAAAAACCGTAAAAAGGAAAAAGAGTACCCGTCTAGGAAGAGGGAAAACAAAAGGGAAAGAGCGGAAGAGAAAGTTTCCGGAACTCCGGCCTAACCATCGTTCCCAAACAATCCCGGCTCTATCCCAACAAGAAACAAAAGGAAGAAAAGAAAGCAAGGGCAGAAGGCTGGTGAGACGCCGTCGCCTTACTGCCAACCAAAGACGAAACCAAAACCCAAAAGGAACGCGTGCACTACGGCTGGTGAGATGCCGTCGCCGTAAGCATCCCAAGAACAACGAAAAAGACAAAGAAAAGATGTTAACCCGGCCGGTTAAAAGCCGTCGCCAGGAACACCCAACTTTCCAAACGATGACAACCCGGCCGGTTATATGCCGTCGCCAGGAGTCTCTCGCCATCGGAAAATAGAGGAGAAAGAGGCCATCACCAAATGCGAAGGACCCCAGGAATCTGGTTGTCGCAGCCCGATTCCCGACACTAGTGATAGTGGGGTACGAGTATCGATACGACTATTTTTAAAAGAATAAAAGATAAGAAGAATAGGTCGAACATCAAGCGGAAGCTCGCATCAAAGCATGCTAAGGAAAATCATCATAAATGAACCCAAGGGTAAAATCGTCAACGTCGTTATAACTTTTTAATTATCAGGAATTTCACGAACAAAAACAAAACGGGTATAGCTCATTTTTCATAAGGAATCATAAAATGCAGAGTATCGCAGCAAAAGGCGAATCGATTACATGTATGAAGACACATAACCGTGAGTAAATTGCTTGATTTCAAAAGAAAACAAAGTATCTCCATCCTCAAGACTCTATTAACATGAAGGCAATACGAAAACATAATTACATCGATTGAAACGTTTCCCCCACTAGCACCAGACCAATCTCGCTCCTCGCTTAGCCTGCACATTTAGAAATACATGCAGGGCATGAGTACATAATACTCAGTGAGCAAACGCCGAAAAACAAGAAATGTGCTCTTAGAGCTATAGGTTTGAAACTTGCCCCATCTCAGCAATACACAGGAATAAATTTAGCGTAAATGAACCTGTGTAAGCAGTTTTAATAATCATGATATCATAAAGAAACGACTGCAGTCAAAGATCTCAACATGTATGCACCACATCTACAACTCGTTATTATCAAAGGTACTGAGAAGTAGGCCTCCCTCTCAAGTACCGTGACCGGCCGACCCGAAGACGGCTCACAGTCACCTCTGTGCACAAAATCCCGCTTGTGGCAGGACCGAATTCGTCTCAGTAGAGGGTAACACACAAGTCATTATCAACAAAAATCGGCAAGTCAAACAGTTCTCAAATATCATTTATCTCAAAGCATTTGATAAATTCATAACATCATCAAAACAGTTTCGAAAGCTCGTATGATATATGTATACTCAAAATATTGCCCACCTGAAGACCTTACTCAAACACTCCCGTCAAAGCGGAGTTACTTACTTCCTTGCTCTGCTCGTGTCTTCAGGGATCATCGTCATCATCGAAGGTTCATGTCATAAAATGAATCTCGATTAGAACTCAACGACAAAAACTCATGCCTTAACTCATGCTCTATCTTATATTCTATCTCTTGATCGACTCTACATAAACTTCTTCACTCATTTCAAATCCTTAAGTCCAAGGATAGGTTTCAAGAAAATCATGGTTCTAAGTCTCGATTTATCTCTCATATAAGACTCGTCTAATCTCATTAAAACACTTAAGCAACATAAACACATAAGGCACATAAGAAAATACAATCAAACATCAACAAATCATGTTCTGTTTTCCCACTGACTCAACTTCAAAATTTAACACGTTCTGACTCCGACATCTTCTGGACTCCAGACTCACACCAAAAGAAAGGTATTTGAGTCTAGTTTCATTCAAAAAAAAGTAGAGTCAGAAACTCCAAGTGGTTTGAGAGATATGACGTTTTTACCACGGTCTACCATATTCGGCAGTTTTGAGCAATCGGAAACATTGATTTTTGAAAAATAGTAAACGTTGTCAAACTGAGCTCAAATTTGGTGGATATCTAGACCATACAGTAAGGTTGATACCATAAAAATTTGGAAAGCTAGATCACACAGGAAGCTACTGAAATGAATGACTTTGTCCCCTGTTCTCTGAAATTCCCGGTAGAAATGTGCAGATTTGGTTTTGCATTTTTTAAAAATAGTAAATCAAGTCCAAATGACTTGAAAGTTTACCGGTATGCTCAAGACTCATGTAGGGACATGCTGTAAAATGTTCAAAGCCATAAGACATCGACAACCCGTCGATCACAGTAGGTCAGTAGCCTACGAAAAAATCACCAAAACTCATCTCAAACTCTTAAATGCTCAATTCAACATTTCTTCAAAGAAAACCAATCAAAGTTCATTTTAAACACATATAACACTCAAAAACATTCAAAACATTTAAAATACTCATCATACTCAAATTAACTCTCCTCTTTTACATCTTAACTCAAATTTCAAGGAAAACGTTTCTACAAACGTATCAAGTCAATCCTCTTCTCAATTTCATGCTTAAAAACACTCAATCATTCAAAATGACCTCATACTTCATATAACTCATTTTATACACATAAATCCCCTTTAATCATACCAACCAAACTTTAATAAAAACTCATATATTCACATAAACTCTCAACAAAACATGACAACTTCACAAAATAGTCATAAAGCAAATTAGACCTCATTTTATCAATTATTGACTTCTCAAAATATGAAAACTCAAAAACTCTCATAAACTAACTCAAGTCAAAATTTTACTTAGCTTCCAAAAGACTTAATCAAACATATTAAAACACCAACATCATGCTCAATTACACATATCTTAAGCCAAATCATTTATTAAACACATAGACAAGAAAGTCCCAATTTTTATTAAACTAAACTCTTTGAAATTTTATGAACTCACATGGATCTTTAATCTCATCATATATCTATTAATCTTAACCCATTTAACTCACATATAAACCATCAATTTACAAATTAGAGCATAGATACACATAGCCCTTATTTTAGTAAACTAACTCATATCAAAATCATCATTTGACATCATATACTCAATTTACTCCATCAATCATCATCATATACATCTCATAGACTCATTTACATCATCAATTTATCTATTAACTCATTGACTCAAAATTTCCCATTTTTGGGTAAACTAACTTCCATCGAAAATTCAATTCTCAAAGCATAGCTTTGCAAAACACACATCAATCATCACCAAACATATCATAGATCATTTTTCTCACCCCAATTCAAGGAAAGAAAAAGAAAATTTTTTGAAGGGTATAAGACCCATATTTTCGAAAATTTAGAGAAAAATGAAGGGGGTGGTTTTCTTGCTTCAAACTCTCAAGAATACTTATATATAATCTCAAACAAGTCTAATCTATGAATATGGAGATCACTTACCCAAACTTACACCCAAAACCAAACTTTCTCTCTCTAACTTTGAAGATCAAACTCCAAAGATCTTCTTGGATTCAAGGAGGTGGAAGTGTTTAGTGTAAGATTTAGAGGGTGATTTGTGTTTTTGGTGTGATTTTGTGAAGCTCCGAAGGTCTTGTTAATGGTTGTCAATGGTGGAAAGTAGAGAGATGAAGGGAGGGAGAAGGTGGTGATCGAAAATTTGGGGTGGAGTGAGAGAGAGA
This sequence comes from Salvia miltiorrhiza, assembly GCF_028751815.1. NCBI lineage: Eukaryota > Viridiplantae > Streptophyta > Magnoliopsida > Lamiales > Lamiaceae > Salvia > Salvia miltiorrhiza. The sequence continues at coordinate 1,397,303 of NC_080387.1, read as the reverse complement.
ATTATCTTGAAAGATTTGAGAGGATTTTGCTAATCTTATAGAAGATTTGGCAATCTTAGTGAATATTGGCATTAATTGCCTTGATCTCTCTCTCTCTCATAATCTCTACACTCTCTCTAATCTCTACTCTCTAAATCTCTACTCTCTCAATCTCTACACTTAGTAAATTTTAGTAATTAGTCTCATACTTGGGAAATTAAAAATAAATCATGTGAGAAGGGTGATTAAATAATAATCACAAAAACTATGGAAATATTACTCATTAATAAAGTACCATAGTATAATTATTCATGTGACCAAAATAAAATAATTATAGTACTAATATTAGTGCACTCACTCAATTATAATATTCCTCATCATAGGAAAAATAATTTAAAAAAAATATTATGCTTGGAAAAATTTCCATAAACCGGCATCATTCGATTTCTTGGTAAAAATAAGCCGCACTTTCTTTGGAAACTTAATAAAAATTCCCAAGTGCTAAGGTTTCAAATAAAAATCATAATAATATGGTCATATTGACACACGTCACAAAATCACATAATCACTCAGTCACGTAAATTCACATAACATCACATCAAAACAGTCGGCAGACTCAAATAAGCTAGACGTCTCTTTGACCGACTCAATTTATCAAGGTTTCTCACTCTTTCTTCCTCGACTCTATTTCCAACTCATTATTCCTATTTTTCTTAATAGGACAGTCAATCTCTAATAATTCAGTATCCGGTAACTCTATTCCCGGTAGTTGGAAATAAAATAAAATCTCAGCTCAATTCAATCAGCATCTCTATCTCAACTCATTTCTCAAATCTCACACTCTAATTCCATCATCGGTTTATTCACTCGTATCTCTATTTAAAAGACAATCTGTCTTATCTGCTCATAAAAAAAAATAGTCTCGTATTTCGACATCTCAGTACTCTTATTAGTGTTAAGACACTATCCTACAACATGAGGAAAAGTACGGGGTGTTACACTGGTAAAGAACAGCACAACTTCCAATCCATAAAAAACATCCCAAAAGAAATGCCCACCAACTGTTTGAGAGAAAGCTTACGCTTCCTACGCCTCCCAACATCAAGAGCAACAAGAGCAAAACAGTCAAGATCGATCCCAACAGCAAGCCGAGGGATGCCGGACCCCAAACCAAACACGCAAAACATGAAGCAAAGACGCCACCCACGAAAACTTAACCAAGATCACACGCCCACCAGGTGTTCGACAGAAAGCCAAGACAAAACCCATGTCAATGTTTTATCCTGACTCTACTATGTGTCGCCATATCCGTGGCAACAGCATGTTTAATTTCCTCAATTGCATGAGGCCACCAACCCTCGGAACGGGCCTGGTTCGCCATGATATCAGCTGCCGTATTCCCTTCTCTATAGATATGTGAAATTTGTAAACGGAAATCCAAAAGCAGCCGAAGGGTGCTTTTCCAAGAAGCCAAGTAACGCCACGGGACAGCCTCCGATCGAGAGTGAAGGAGTTTAACAATGTAAGAAGAATCAGCTTCAATCCAAAGAAAAGTCCACCCTCTTCTATGAGCAATAGCAATCGCATACATGACCGCCAAGAGTTCCGCTTCGAAGGCGAATCCAACACCACCTTTGTAGTGGAAGCAGCCGCGAACCCAACCCCAGTTATCGCGATAAATGCCACCAGCTGCGATATTTCCCGGCGCTCCCAACGCCGAGCCATCCGTATTTACTTTTATCCATTGTCCAACGGGTGGCCACCAGTGGACCTCAATCATGGTGGGAGGAGGAGCCGCCCTTGTCGTCACACCAATACTACGCAGAACAAGATAATCCGACCAAGAATTGTTGGTGTTCCCAAGCTTTGAAAAGTTCAAATCCATTTCCTTAAACATAACTTTAAGAAATCCCGTGACGATCTGTTGATGAAAAATCATCTCATTGAAGATAATATTATTGCGACAATCCCATATCTTCCACAATAAATTGATGATTCCTGCCTTCCAGAAGGAAAGAACCTGCGAACTGAAGTTTTCGTTCCAGGCGGCAACAAGAACGCAATGAATATCCATGTAATGAGAGTAGTCTTTGTTAAACCAATTCGCGAACTCCCTCCAGATAGGCTGAATCGAATTACACTCCCAGAACAGGTGGTTTATACTTTCCTCTGCCATGCCGCAAACCGCACATCTGTTCGGCCCCATCATACCCCTCCTCATCAAACCATCGAACGTGGGTAGGCGTTTATGAATAATACGCCAGCAGATCAAAGAACGCCTCTCCGGGATGAACTTCTCCCAAATCCAGCTTCCCCATCTAACCTCAGGAAAATGAGGTCCTTGCCGATCATAGGCTAAGGCCGCCGTGACATTTCCATGGACAGACGACTTCCACAATCTAGCATCTCTTTCATCACCAATAGGAAGTAAAAGAATATCAACCACAACGTCCGGATAATTAATAACAAACGCCTCTGTGAAATGCCAAATACCATCATAATAATAATCCTCCACAGCTTGATTCAAAAAGTCATGCATAAAAGGAGGAATACGAAGCCTATCCAGCAACTTATACCCCAGCCAATCATCCTTCCAAAAGTAAGTGTTCCTACCCGTCCCAATGTACGCATAAGAGTTGTCCACCAGATCATCAACATGCTGCCTTATGCTCATCCAGAAAGGAGAGGAAGCCAAATAGGGTTTAGCGTAGCCAAAATTGGTGAGATAACGCGTTTTAATAATGGAGGGACCATAATCCTGACCTTGAATGATCCTCCAGGCCATCTTCATCAAGAAACTACTATTCATAGCAGAGAAGGAGCGAACTCAAAGACCCCCTTCAACACGAGGAGCACAAACTCGCGACCAGTTCACCGAGCAAGAAGGTTTAGTATCCACACTACCAGACCAAATAAAGTTGCGACAACATTTATCCAGATTATGGATCAAAGACTTTGGCCAACGATAAATCATCATGGAATGAGTCACAGAACTTTGAATCACCGACCGAACCAAGCAAATGCGCCCGGCCATGGAGAGATGCATACCTTTCCAACGGGAGAATTTATTCACAATTTTGTCGTGAATAGCAGCCAGATAAGAGGCACGGATGCGACCGGTAAACAACGGCACACCAAGATAATTAACCGGAAGCGTGCCCAAGGAGAACCCGAGCTCACGTTTGATACCCACACGCATGTTGCTGGTGACGCCATTGGAGAAGAAAATATTAGATTTCGAGGTATTGCAGATCTGCCCCGAAATCTCACCATAAAGGTCCAAAATCTCCTTAATCTTGCGTGCATTTCTGCACGAAGCTTTGCAGAAAATCAAAATATCATCTGCATAAAACAGATGAGTCGGGAAGTAAGCACCGCGGCTGAAGTCCATAGGAACAAGATGTCGTGAGTTAACACAATTTATAAAAAGATGGCTGAGCACATCCTCCGCAATGCCAAAAATAATTGGCGAGAGGGGATCCCCTTGCCTCACCCCTCTTGAGCAAGCGGAATAACCACTCAATTGCCCATTGTAAAAAATGGAGATACGAGCAGATTGAAAGATGATAGAAATCCAGGTAATAAACTTCTCATGATAACCATTGACCCGAAGCACCTGAATAATAAAACTCCAGCTCATAGTGTCAAACGCCTTGTTGATGTCAATCTTGCAAGCCATGTTGGATTTACGACCCGTGCGATTCATGCAGTTAAAACCCTCAGATCCCAGCGCAATACAATCATAGATAGAACGGCCGCCAATGAAACCGAATTGATTACCCGAGACAGTGGTCTTCGCCACCAGACTCAAACGAGTAGCAAGAATCTTTGAAATGATCTTAAAAAAGAAATTAGAAAGAATAATCGGGCGCAAATCTGCAACCGTATCCACAGTTTCTTTCTTGGGTATAAGGATCAGCGTACTGGAGTTGCACCCAGTTGGCAGATACGAATTTATGAAGAAGGCCTTCACCGTAGAGATAATATCCTTCTTAATAATGCTCCAGCTACTATGAAAAAATCTCCCAGAAAAACCATCCGGACCTGGGGCGCTGTTCGAGTCCATCCCAAAAACCGCCGCGGTAATCTCATCATCGTTAGGAATACAGACAAGACCGTTGTTCTGCTCCGTAGTGATACAATCTTCGATAATTGCCTCCAATAAAACACGGTCAACAGTAGGATTCCCATCATGATTGAAGAGAGTGGAAAAGTAAGCAATGATGTGTTGTTGTATCATGTCCGAATCATAAGACATCACACCATTAATTCTCAGATGGCCTATACGATGGTTCTGCTTCCGGAAACGAATCATACGATGGAAAAAAGAAGTATTTCTATCGCCATCCATTAACCAATTGGCTCTACTTTTCTGCTGAAGGAGGATGTTTTTTCTTGTCAAAGTGACATTAAGATTAGCTTGGGCAGCAATTTCCTCGTCAAAAGTGATATCCGTATAACCCATCTCGAAGATCCTGTGTTGCACATCCATCAGAGCCCTCTGACCCTCTTGAATTTGCCTATCAACGTTCCCAAAAGTAGTACGATTCCAGAGACGAATATCACCGCGAAGCCTACGGAGCTTGACCATAACTCTGTAGATAGGGCAACGAGTTTCCACGGCAGCAGACCAAGAAGCACTCACCATATCAAGAAAACTCGGATGGGACACCCACATGTTCAGAAATTTAAACGGACGACGACTAGCATTATCGGTCGAATTACATTTAAAGATCAGAGGAGAATGGTCTGACGTCAGACGGGGAAGAGCATGCGTAACAATGTCATTCCAAATGTCAGCAAAACTGGCCGAGAAGAGAGCACGATCAAGCCTAGACTCAACATGCCGAGGGAGAAGGCGCCGACCAGACCAGGTGAACTGTAAACCCGACGTGGGAGACTCAATAAAATTAGTAGCGTCAATAAAATCACAAAAATCCCTGCAAGCACTCCTCGAAGGCCTAACCGTGCTTATTCTCTCGTGAGCTCCCTTGACGGCATTAAAATCTCCAATAAACACAGTATTCCCATGAGAATACGAAATCAGCTCCGCCCACAAATTCCGGCGAATCATCTGATCATTAGCACCATGAACAACTGCAACCCGGAAATGAAAAGTCTGCCAACTGCAATCAGCAATAATAGCTTGTTCCGAAAAGTGAATAATATTAGTAACCACAGAAGGATGAGCTAAAAACCAAATGTTAGACCGGCGAGTAGCCCTCGAGTTTTGATGCCGAGGAACCATGTTAATAGAACACCAAAAACTTTGTCTGACTTTATGAAATCTGACCTTGGGTTCGATCAAACCCATAATGATAGGAGAAAAGGAGTTACAATGCTCCTTAAGAAGCCTTTTGGACTCGTCCGTCAGGCCACGAACATTCCAAACAAGCATATTCATGTGATTAGAGAGTATTCCTGGACTGGGTCTCCCCCAGCTCCACTTCATCTGCCCAGCTTTTGGTAGCAATATTGTCCATAGTACTAAAGATGTCCGTGTTACTATAATCGATGATATAGTCTCTTGGTTTATGTCCCGACTCCACCGACTTTCTAAGCCTGCTTTTGATGTTTTCTTGTTGCTGCAACAAGGCTTTGTTGTGGTTGCGTGCAGCCTGATCCTGTTTGGTAGGTCTTCCCCGACCCCGTTTCGGCAATTCAGATTGTTCTTGGGACAAATTCGATTGGGCCGCCTTCTCCTGGATAGTTGAATGCTGAACTTTCTGATCATTTTCCAGAGCTATATGTTTCTTGTCAGTGATCTGGTGTGGTGAAACCAAAACGTCTTCCTTGTGAGACAAAGAATGGTTCTCTTGCTCAGCAGACCTACGATGGTCAAGATTATCTTGCTGCATCAAAGTTCTGGCTTTACTTAGAACTTTCATGTGGTCTTCCGTAGTCTTGCTGCTCAACATTTCATTATTCTTACAAATCTCACCCGGCCCCTGCAAATCTCTCTCATGCGTGCATCTATCCTGAGGCATCATACAATTCTCCACTATGGTCCCTGAGTCACTGGGTAAAGGATCAATCGCCTGCTCCCTATCTGTCGTTTCCTGCAGTTCCAAACCCTCTAAAACCTCAAATCGATTAACAGTTTGTGGAGTTCCTTTTTTACTAAGAATGTCCAGCAAGTCCGGGCCTGAAAGATCTTTGTGATTAGCATCCCCATCGGTAGATATTTGTTCCTCAAGTTCCACATGCTGCGTCACATTTTTTATTGGTTGCCATTCCGGTTCTTTAATAGCTGGACCCTCCTCAATCGACAGCTTTTCCTTTCTTCCCTTACGATATTTATCCACCGAATGTCCTGTAATTTTACATCGAGTGCAAAAAAGAGGAAGATATTCATAACTAAATTCCACTTTAAAAGCATATTCACCCCCATCAATAATCATATTCTCCGGAAGTGCCTTGGCCAAATCAATTTCCACAAGAATACGTGCATATTGTGCAACTTCATCATTCAACGAGTTGCCATCAATTTTCAAAGGTTGCCCAAGCCAATGACCAATACCTGTAAGAACTTCCGGGTGCCAAAATTCCACCGGAAGATAATAAATTCTCACCCAGACCTGAGCTAGCGAGGATGATTCTTTATAAGGATTAAAAAAGCGCACCCAGTCTCGCAGGCGTATAGAACCAGCCGCCAAATCCCATATGACATGAGCTTTCGCTGTGGCTTTATCCTCTGGAGTAGTAAATTTTAACGTATAGTATCCTTTTCTCATAGGCATTAAAAACCAAGGAGATTTAATCGCCCAAAGAGATTGAAGTTCAGCCTTAAGATCGCGCGTAGTGCGTGGTTTCTCCCCTTTGTTCAGAAGTAATCTTCCTATAAGCGCATGCTGAAATTTGTTTGCCTGGAACAGTTGCAAATCACGTGGAACTTTAAGAATTCCACTATCTCCCTGCTTGATCGGACGAAGAGCCTGAAACTTATGCGCGGGAATATCAGGCTTTTTGATACGTTGCGGAGCAGCGACCTTTGCATAGGAATCTTTAGGAGCAGAAGATTTATCAAAGGCAGCGGTAGTTTCTGAGGTCAGAGTGGTAGGGTTGATGGCGTTTTCCTGGCGAAGAGAGGCGCTAGCAGTAGCAACTTGCTGGGGTTGGAAGTTATTCGACACCTGCGGGAGGTTAAGCCCCCCCCTATCAGCCGGAGAGACGCTTGGCGAAGCAGACATCGCCGGAGACCAGAAAGACGGCGGCGAATCAGCAGTTAGGGTTAGGGTTTTGCGAGGAGAAAATTCGTAGAGAGGTCATGCTTCCAAAAAATCAGTCAAAAAAAAAAAAACTCAGAAAATGTAATACTTATAATGTATGAAATTAGTAATTTATCTGATATTCTAAACTCAATCAACCAAGTGTTTAGGGTTTAGTTTTCACGGTTTAGGGTTTAGAAAATATAATATTTTGTATTAAATGAATTAAATCCTTATATTAATATGAATATACATGTGTGCCAACAAATGTATATCTTATACTGATTGAAAGTAAATATTTGTATTATGAAATGTAAATTTTTTTTTTTTGAAATTAAATTTCAAATTTCTTAGTATTTTGCACTTTTTAATTAATAATAAAAAAGTAATACTTATTTTCAATAAAAGTAAAAATTACGTCTAGAAAATGTAATACTAGCTTATATTAACATAAGTATACATGTTTGCGAATAAATGTATATCTTATGCTTATGAAAAGTAAATATTCCTATTATAGTTCAAGATTTAGTGTTTAGGGTTTAGTGTTCAAGGTTTAGGGTTTAGTTTTCAAGGTTTAGGATTTAGTTTATATAATACTTTATATTGAATGAAGATAAATACTTATATATATTAACATAAGTATACATTTATGCTAAGAAAAGTACATTTTATACTATTAAAAGTAACTATAATCTTAACAAAAAAATAATTATTCATAACAAGAAATATAATATTTCAATATTATTACTTTTTTCACGAAAATTGTCAATTTTACTCACGAAAACTTATAATTTTAATTATTTGGTTAAGTAATTATAGTTAAAAAAAAAATAAACATTGATATAAGTAAAGGTAATATTAAAAAAATGAAAAGAATAGAAAAAAGTGTTGAAGATAAAAAATTAAACAAAAAAATAAAGAAGCTAACAAAAAGAAAAACAAAAAACTGACGAAAAACAAATAAAACGCATATATAAAGAAAACAAAAAAAAATGCAAGAAAAAAGAGGAAAAAAGGAAAAAAACAAATATATATAGAAAGAAAACAAAAAAAAATGCAAGAAAAAAGAGGAAAAAAGGAAAAAGAAGTTAAAAACGAAAGAATAGGTGTATCCAATGGATTTTGAACCTGTGACCTGGAGGCTAAGGCAGCGTGAGGCGCAAGTAGTGGTGCCAAGGGCTAACCGGAACCGGCGGTTCGGCCCTGAACCGGCCCGTCAGTCAACGGTCCGGGCCGGAACCATTGACCGGCGGGCCGGTTCAGGGCCGAACCGTCGGTAGCGCAGGGCCGGTTCAGGTTCAAGCTGGAGAGGCCCGTGAACCGCCGGTCCGGACCGGCGATTCGGCCCTGAACCGCTGGTTCCTGGCGCGACGTTCGAGGCAGCAGGTGGCTGGCTGGCAGGAGGAGGGCCAGGAGGCACGCAGGGGGCAGGGGACAGGGGTAGGGGTGTAAGGCGCAGGCTAGGGGGGGTGGCTAGGCTCTTGACCGGCTCTTTTAGCCAAAAATTCAAAAATTTCAATTTTTTTTATATTTTTTTTGTAAATTCAAAATTATAATTCACATTTCCCCCCACCCAATTTTATCTAATTCACATTTTCCCCCACCCAATTTTATCTATAAATACCCCCCCTTCTTCCACTTTCAAACTCATCCCATTGTATTAACAATTCTACACTCTCTTCTCTTCTACTTCCAATTCTCCTCCATTCTTTGCTATTGCTCATTTGCTCTTGTTAAATTGCTCTTGCTCTATAATTCTTTAGATATTCTCTAATCTCTTGCTTAATTGCTTTAAATTATTGTTCTTGCTTCACATTATACTCCCTCCGTCCCATTAATAAAGACATAGGTCTTTTGGGCACGGAGATTAAGGAGAGGTAGATTAGTTGTTAAAGTGTTGTGGCCCACCACTATTAGTGTAGTTGATTAGTTTTAATTTAGTGTATTTATTTATTTCTATTTAATGTTTTAGTTGAATTTTAAATTTTTGTAATTTCATTAATTTCGAAAATTTTAATTAATTTAAATGAATTAAATAAAAATATTGTCTGGAAACTCAACCCCCACCTCCGACAACCACCGCCGCCGCCTCCGACAACCACCACCGCCACCGCCACCTCCGACAACCACCGCCACCTCAGAAATTCAACCTCCAATTCATACCCAAAATCGACACTACCGCCCCGCCTACGACAACCACCACCACCTCAGAAATTCAACCCCCAAATCAAACCCAGAAATCAAACCCAAAATTGAACCTGCAAAATCGAACCCAAAATCGAATCGCGGCAAACCCTAGCCCCTAACCCAAAAATCGAATCGCGGCAGACACAGAGTCTAGGGAGAGAGAGATGAGCGAGAGAGATGAGGGAGAACCGAGAGGGGAAGAGAGAGGAGTCGGACAGAGAGAGATGCGAGGGGAAGAAGGAAGGCGGTCGTGGCGCGGCCCCAGAGCCGCCGTCGGCTGGAGAAGGAGAAGCAGGCGGCGGCGGAGAAGGAGAAGAGAAGGGGAGGGGCGCCGCGCTGCAAACCCTAGTCCACCGGCGAGGAGGGAGAAAACGAAGGAGAGGAGGCAAACGATTCCGTCGGAGGAAGCGAAGCCACCGCTGCTGTGCAGTCGAAAGGAGAAGAGAGGGGGGTGGGTGACGGCCGAACAGGGGGTGGGTGACGGCTGTTCAGCCGGAGAAGAAGAAGCAGGCGGCGGCTGCACCGCTGAGGCGACGTCTTCGTCGGGCGAGAGAGAGAGAGAGAGAGAAAGAGAGAGAGAGGGCAAGATGGGGATGGATACCGCCGGCCTTCGTCGGGAGGTGTTGCGGTCAGGCGGTCAGGGCGGCGCCGGCGGCGAGAGAGCCGAGAGAGAGAGGGGGGTCGATTCTGGGAGAGAGAGGCAGAGGGTAGAAAATTGGTTTAGGGTTTTTTTGGGTCTTATTTATACTTTAGTTAAGGTGCAATTAATTAGTGTATATTAAAGCCTAATTCTTTCCTTATTTGGAAGTGTGTCTTTATTATTGGGACACCCCAATAAGGAAAGTGTGTCTTCAATAATGGGACGGAGGGAGTATTACTACTAGTACTACTATTAAGTACTAAATACTATACTATACTATATATTTCAATTACACTATCACTACACTCACTTGCTCCTTTAATTTATTGTTCTTGCTTTACATTATATTATTACTAGTACTACTATTAAGTACTAAATACTATACTATATATTTCAATTACACTATCACTACACTCACTTGCTCCTTTAATTTATTGTTCTTGCTTTACATTATATTACTACTAGTACTACTATTAAGTACTAAATACTATATTATACTATACTATATTATATATTTCAATTACACTATCACTACACTCACTTGCTCCTTTATTGTTCTTGCTTATTATTCTCTAACCTCTATCATCTATATTCTCTTTTCTACTTGTTTATTTGTTATCATGTCTCATGGTCGTGGTAACCGTGGCAAGTCTATCAATGTCGACCACGAAGAAGATATTGATAGCACTCCCACTTCTCACGAGTTTACTCAAAATGTTCAAGTTCCATCATCATCCTCTAGGAGAAGGGTGAAAATGCCAGTTGAACGAGGACCTTTTGGCGCACGCCGGGAGGCTGCCGATTTGGCGGGTGAAGCATATGCTAGACAACTTCAAGAAGCGGAGGATGAAGAATATACACGTACTTTGCATAACGAAGAGGCGGAGGAGGAAGCCGAGCAAGCACGTCACAACGTTGAGGAGGAAATTCCTCCCACTAGAGGTAAGGGCAAGGGTAAGAGTAAATTACTTTCTTCTAATATTTTCACTAAACATTTTAGGAGGGAACCCGCTCCTAAAAATCCAAATGATGGTCCAAATGCTCCCGAGAGGTTCATTGTCTATTGCAACTATTGCAATGCTACTTATCAATGGAAAGCGGGAGGGGGTTATGGCACCCTCGCAAGGCACATGGAGAAACAACACACTGTCGAGTATGGAATCCATACAACTCAAACTCAACTACATCCCGAAGCTTTCCAACGCCAAGGTAATGAACAAGGTAATGTTTTATGGAAATTTGATCAACTAAATGCTCGAGATTACATGGCTCGTTATGTTTCAATGGAGCATTTGCCTTTTAGACATGCCGATAAATTTACTTTTGAACATATTATGAAAAATGCTTATAATCCGGCCGCCAAAAAAATTGGTCGAACTTCTATGTGCAAAAGTATTCATCGACAAGCCGAAGAAAGAAAACGCGATTTACAAAAACATTTTAAGCATTTAAATCAAAATTTTTCTATATGTTCCGACATATGGAGTGATTCTTTCCAAAGATATTCTTATATGGGTATTACTTGTCATTGGGTTGATGAATGTTGGTTAATTCAAAAACGTTTAATTGCATTTAGAGACTTTAATGAAATACATAATGCTACTAATATTGCTCAATTGATTATTTCTGTTTTAAATGAGTATCGCATTTTAAACAAGATATTTTCTGTTGGATTTGATAATGCATCCGCCAACACCGCCTCCATTCCCGAGTTAGTTGCCGCGTGCGCACCCTCATTTGAAGGTAGGTATTTTCATGCTCGTTGTATTTGTCATATTTTAAATAGATGTGTACAAGATGCTTATTCTCTCTTATTAATAATGCTGTTGATCCCATTAGACAAGCCGTTAATATGTTGCATAGAAAAGCCGCTATTGGCAAAAAATGGCAAAAATATTGTCGTCACAAAAAAATTCGATATACAAATTTTGTTAAAGATGTTTCTACACATTGGAATTCTACATTTGGCATGCTTGCATCTACCATGGAATATATTGAGCATTTATGTGATTTTTTTAGAGCAACTCCCGAGGCTAACTTGCTTTTATTGCCCTCTTATTGGAAACAACGTGGTAGTTTATTTCAACTTTTAAAGGTTTTTCAAAATGCTACTACGAATTTATCCGGTGTTTATTAGTGTATTAGTATTAAAGTTTTAGAACATTGCATGTTTATTGGTATTGCTTTAAATGATTGTTATAAAAAAATGATTTGAAGGATGTATCATATCAAATGATGATTAAGTGGCTTAAATATTTTCTTGAAATTCCCGATGTTTTTTTAATTGCTAAGATTTTAGATCCTACAATGAAAATTAGTGGTGTTTATCGTCTGTTAGAAATTTATTATGGTACCTTTAGAGATATTTATGAGTCAAGATTAAGAAATAATGAAATGCTAGAATGGTACCTTCCGAACTTAGATGATATTAAACATAGAATAGATAACACACTTAGAGCTTTGTTTAATGACTATGAAGAAAAATATATGCTTGCAAACCCCTCATACTCTTCAAGTGGCACTACTAGTTCACAAGGTCAATATGGCTCCTCCACCTTAGGAAGTAGTTTTGATCAAAACGAATGGGCTCAAGCCGCTTATTCATTTATGAATACACAAAGGAGCTATACTACTAACGAGCTAGATATATATTTGTCTAGTACATTTGCTTTCAAAAATTATGAAATTTCATCACAAATCATTTAATTTCATAAAATATACATTTTCAACACAAGTCATTTAATTTAAAAATATGACATAAAAACTATTACATGTTTATATTTTTTTCGATTTCAACACATGTTTATACTTTATATTTAAAGTTGAATTAAAATTTGGAAATTTCATCACAAATTCACAATCATTTAATTTCATAAAATATAAATTTTCAACACAAGTCATTTAATTTTAAAATATGACATAAAACATTTAATTGCATAAAAGGAAAAAAAAATATGACATAAATCATTTAATTTCATCACAATCATTAAATTTTCTACACAAGTCATTTATATTATATATTATAAGATTTAAGTTGAATTAGAATTTTGAAATTTCATCACAAATCATTTAATTTCATAAAAAAGAATACAAAAAAAATTGAAAAAAAAGAAGGAAAAAGCCCGGAACCGCCGGTTTTCGGCCCTTGAACCGCCGGTTCAGGGTCAGAAAATCGGCCCTTTACATTTCATCCGGGCCGGTTCAGGTTCGCCGGATTCCCGACCCTGAACCACCGGTTCGGGCCCGGAACCGGCGGTTCCTGAACAGGCGGCAACACTAGGCGCAAGCAGTTACCACTGAACCAAGGCAATCACTTGTCGTGTATTGTGAAAAATATTAATATAGTTGTTTGTTTCAGGTCGGGTCGCGGGCCGACCCGTCGCATGCTATGCGACGGTCGCATAGGAGACCAACTGTAAATTAATAGTAGAAATTAAAAAAGGCATGCAAAAACAGAAATTTGACGAAGAAGTAAAGCGTATAGTAGTTACGAAGAATAGAAGAGGAGAATAGGTTTAACAATGTCCTCAAATAAGGTTGGGGAGCGAAAAATGCGAGCAAAGCCGATTTGTTTGGCAGTTGGATTCAGCTTATCACTACTAGAAAAACGCTCATAGATAACGGATTTTATCCGTTATCTATGAGCAAAAAAACCGTTGTGTATAGTGGTGTTATCTATTATAGGTGTCATACACAACGGTTTAAAAACCGTTATCTATGAAGGGAAAAGATAACAGTACAACCACACATACATAACGGTTATAAAACCGTTATCTATATTGATTATACATAACGGTTTTCGACTGTTATGTATTATAATTTATCCGTTATCTATTCCATAATATATATTTTTTCATATTATAGTTAACAGTTTTTTATACTTTTTATAACGGTTTAAACCGTTATCTTTGTAAGACAAAGATAACGGTTTTCCACTGTTATGTATTAGAATTTATCCGTTATGTATTATATAATATTTCTTTTTCCTATACTATAGTAATAGCATAGAATATAGTAGAACTGATGTTACTAGTTTAGGATGAGACGAATCGAGTAGGATTGTGACGTCAAGGTTTGAAGGTTGGTGTATGGAAGTAGTGAAGGATTCGGCATTGGTTAATCTGAGAGGTTGGTTCAAGGATGAAAAACCCATGATTGCAAACGGCTTTCTCCAGTTTGAAATCTTCCCAGACTTTTATTCTAATTCTCACCTCTCTCTCCATCACTCAATCTTCCACTATAATCCTTAATTTCATTATCATATATATATATATGAACACACCCTTTTTTAATTAAGCTATATATGTAAACCTGAAAAGGAAAAATATCAATCTCAAATCAAAGACTTAATATAACCGGGAGGATTATATACTATTATATATATAAGTCATAAACCACAATCTGTAATACATTATATTAATGGTAGAGATGGGTAGTGAAAACACGAAGATGGAGAAATCAAAGAAGCCAATGAAGAAAAAGGTGAGAAAATTATTGAAGCCAGAAAAGTACCCAATTATCTCCGCTACATTGATTCGGCAGAGAGGGTGGTGGAGAATCTCAAAATCATTGGGGAAAAAAGAGCCGAAATCTTCGAGTCTGAGTTGCAAACAATATGCCTAACAGAACTTCATATATCCACTGAAACTGAGAGGCTTACTCAAAGCTTTGAAGATTTAATCAATAAATTCCTCAAAAAAGCTGACTAGCCTTTCACGATCATCATCAGGTACTTTTCTTCACAATTCCATGTAACATTTTTATGTTATTTTTCTTAATTTTGAAATCTCAACTGATCCTGTCTAGTGTCTACTACGTACAAGTTAAAGAATGCAGAGACATTGATTTTTGTATCCTTGGAATCTCATTAAATTAAATTGTATAATACAATAAAGTAGTCGATGCACAGCTGTTTTAGTTTTGCAAATTTGCGTCAAAATATATGGTTGATAAAATCATATTTCGACTACAATAAATAATTTATTGTTTTTCTAAGTGTTGAGGGATATATTTGTTAGAGTAAGATTTACTCTATGCAATTTATTGTCATTTATATAGATAGTATTGTGGTTGTAGGATACCATCTGTGATACCAAGTCTGCATCAGAATATTTCACAGCAGATAAACACAAATCTTGAAGATTTTGTTTCCTTTTTTGAGTGATTTTCGAAGAGATCTTTGTGTATCTATTGGATTGACTTGCAAGCTATCATATATGTGTCCTTATTCAAGAAGGAAACTTAGAGTTTCTCATCTATATAAGGTCGATCTCTCACAGCAGCTAGGGTTGGCGATTTAGGCATTTATTCAAGCAGTTGGGGTGTGCAGCAAGGATTTGAGCGTGAGAACATTATTCTATGATCGAATGTTCTGGTATTTAGCTCTTTGCTTTTACGTTTATTGAGTGCAAAGTATTTTGTTTTGTTTATCTCCTTTGAGAGTTGAATTTCGAGTTGTAAGGGAGTAAGTGTGTTCGTCGAGGTTCACACTTAGAGAGTTAGTGTTATCTAGCTTTCAACGTTTTACTAGTGTTGAGGTTTTGGGAAATTATAGAGGCATAGATCGTTGAGTCTTGTGTGAGTCCTGCTGTAATTTAATCTCTCATAGTGAATCGTTTTCCCTTGGGCGAGGCCCCCCAGACGTAGGTTGTTTAACCGAACTGGGTTACCGCTTGCGTGTGCTCGCGTTTATTTCTTTTCTGCAATCTGTTGTGCTTTGGTATTCCGTTTGGTACCATATTTGGTTGCTGCGAGATTTTATATGTATTTGGATAGGTGGCTGGTATTTCAATTGGTATCAGAGCAGGTCACCTAAGTTACCGGTGTTAGATCTTGTGATTCTGCTATCTATCCTGTTGTTATTTTCGTGTGTTCGATGACTACCCACAGAGTAGGATGGTGTGTTTCCAGTGAAGTGATTGCTGCTACAGATGTTGATACAGTAGCCTATACAGCAAGAATTGAGGAGATTCAGAAATCGGTCGCAGACACCATTCTTCAAACGGATGATACCGATAGTGATACAGACAGTGATACAGGTGAGCTGGATGAAGAGTACCTAGCCAGAAATTATGGACTTATGCATGAGAAGTGTGTTGCAGTTCTTGAAGTTAACAGAGCTTTAACTTCCCAACTGTCTGATGTTACCAAAGAACGCGATGAACTGAAGTTGCTGGTGGATAAACTACAAAGTGATGCTAACATACAACACCAAGCCATGGCTCTTAAAGTTAAGGAGTTGGAACATCATCAAAAGCTTGTGAAGATGATGAATTCAGGTACGGAGAAACTTGATCGTGTACTAGAAATTGGTCAATGTTCGAAAAATAAGGCTGGTCTTGGATATGAGAATCATCAAGGGAAACCTACGGATGACTACAATCAAAGCACGTTCGTTCCTGCCAAAAAGAAAGAAAAAGACAAGCAAGAAGAACTCAAATCTCATGGTCATAACCATAAGTCCGTTGAACAATCCGTCAACATGAAGAAGACTCAAACCCACTCTCATAATCCACCGTCTGTGTCAAATCGGCAGGTTCGGTACGCCTCTCATTGTGGGAATAATTCATTTGTTCCTATTTGTCATCATTGTGGTCGTCGTGGGCACATCAAACCTCGTTGTAGATTTTATCTCGATGATAAAAAGAAGATGACGAATACAAGAACTTGTCAGTCAAATAAAGTTCTTATTACCGGAGAACGTTCCAAGGAGGGCATTGGTTATTCTAGAGAAAAGATCAGTAAACCTCATATTCAGTCCCAGTTTCATAGATCATCTTATAAATGGGAGAAGAAGAAGAAGAAGAAAAAATTTCAGAAGAAGTGGGTACAGAAGTCGGTACATGTTCCTGTAACTGCTGGAACTAATGGAGAAATCATATCACAACATTCAGTCACAGTTCCGGTACCTGTTTCAGCAACTGTTCCGGAAGTCACTCCCCTAGTTGCTCATAAGTCTCTTGATCCCTCCATGAAGGTATTACTTCAAAGCATGTTCTTTAAGATGTTCTTTCCTAAGAATACGTCTATCTCCTGTTAGAGATCAGTTTTGCAGCTCCATAACATTTCCATCAATGTGGAGAGATGGTTGGAGTAAGAGGGAGTATGTTGTTGTTTATGCCGTTGTTGCTAGTGCTACGCTGGTGCTGTTATTGTTATTGATGACGATGCCGAGACTGATCCTTCGCCATTTATTGAGACAAAAAGGGGGAGAAGATGTTACTTCATGTTTTGGTCGTTGTTGCTTCTTGGTTGTTATTGCTGCTGTTACTCTTTCATTTGAGGGGGAGTTTATCAAGCAAGGAGAAGCTTTATGTTTTGTCTATATAAATGACAAAGGGGGAGAATGTTAGAGTAAGATTTACTCTATGCTATTTATTGTCATTTATATAGATAGTATTGTGGTTGTAGGATACCATCTGTGATACCAAAAGTGATACCAAGTCTGCATCAGAATATTTCACAGCAGATAAACACAAATCTTGAAGATTTTGTTTCCTTTTTTGAGTGATTTTCGAAGAGATCTTTTTGTATCTATTAGATTGACTTGCAAGCTATCATATATGTGTCCTTATTCAAGAAGAAAACTTAGGGTTTCTCATCTATATAAGGTCGATCTCTCACAGCAGCTAGGGTTGGCGATTTAGGCATTTATTCAAGCAGTTGGGGTGTGCAGCAAGGATTTGAGCGTGAGAACATTATTCTATGATCGAATGTTCTGGTATTTAGCTCTTTGCTTTTACGTTTATTGAGTGCAAAGTGTTTTGTTTTGTTTATCTCCTTTGAGAGTTGAATTTCGAGTTGTAAGGGAGTAAGTGTGTTCGTCGAGGTTCACACTTAGAGAGTTAGTGTTATCTAGCTTTCAACGTTTTACTAGTGTTGAGGTTTTACTAGCTCTCACACAAGATCGTTGAGTCTTGTGTGAGTCCTGCTGTAATTTAATCTCTCATAGTGAATCGTTTTCCCTTGGGCGAGGCCCCCCAGACGTAGGTTGTTTAACCGAACTGGGTTACCACTTGCGTGTGCTCGCGTTTATTTCTTTTCTGCAATCTGTTGTGCTTTGGTATTCCGTTTGGTACCATATTTGGTTGTTGCGAGATTTTATATGTATTTGGATAGGTGGCTGGTATTTCAATATTAATAGAGCAAACTTTACTTAGATCTATTTTATAGTCACTCGTGACCTAATGCTGGATTTCGTTTTGACAGGAAAGCACTGCAGCTGCAGCTTAAGCTGTTATGCCTTGTCTTTATCTTAATGAGTACTAGCTATTTTTTCACAATACAAAAAATGGATATTTTGTTTATTATTTCACTCTTATTTTCTATATACAGTGAATTTTTTTTTGTTCCTTCAGCACAATATACACTCGATCGATCGTCAGTTTCCGATTAAATTTTACTATTTGGTCTCATTCTATCAAATTCAAATATATCGCCACAAATATCTAGGATATGGCATTCTTTTAAGAAAATACATATAATTACATTTACAAGTAATTGCAATAACAAGCGCGCGACTTCATAGAGATTTTAAATGATATATTGCTGATTCCCTCAGGCCTCAACCAAAAAGAAAGAAAGATATATAGTTGGATTACAAGCGGTAGTAGTTTACTAGTTTTGCATAAAGAATCGTATTCGTATGTACTAGTGCATAATCCGTCAAAATTCGACGGGAAATTAAAATTATTATTTAAATTATAGAGTTAATTGTCGCTAAATCCATATACTTTTTCAATTTTCGATTTTTTTCCATGACAAAAAAAAATAAATCTACTTTAATATCCATGAATTGAAAAATCGATTGGAAATTTCCCCCAAGTCTGATTTCCGGCCATCGGCGAAATGAGTCAGATCCTATGTGGCGCTATTTAATCCAATTAGATCCTATGTGGCGAAATGAGTCAGAATTTCTTTCAAAATCCGATCCTAAAAAACCCTTGTTTCAAAATCAAATCAGAATTTTGTTCAATTTTGTGATTTCGGCTGATCGGATTGCACTAATCTTCCATCAATGGTGATGCCAAGACCCTCGAAAACACCGGCAGAAATCGAGGATATAATCTTGAAGAAAATTTGAGCATCATCTCGTCTAGACCTTAAAATACAAAAAATGAACTTTTATGTGTTAATTTTTGTAACATCACTATCTGGAGGTTTAAAAATCAAATTTGACTTGTGAGATTGTATGATTTGGAGCTTCTAATATCATAACTAACTTGTAAACATCATTTTGTATGGAACTTGAAAAAATCTTGATAAACTTTTATGCATTATTAGCTTCAAATATTATACTAATTGGGTTCCAAGAATCATCTCGTTTGGAGTTTGAAAGAACAAATTTAACTTGTGAGTATCATCATTTAATTGGGTAACGAGAATCATCTCGCTTGGAGCAATTCAAATTGTATTAGTCTCAGTCATTCTGCCAATTAAATATAGATTTTTAATTTGGAGAGCAAGAGTTTTTTCTTGTATAAGTTTTATTTTAGTGACCTTATAAAAAAATCAATGTGAAATGAGGTGATTTATATGAATTCTTCACTCGATTGATATTATTATAAATTTAATACATAATTAAAGATTTCTAATGTATTTTAACATGAAACAATAGGGCCGAATGACCCTATTCAACATACAACATCAAATTTTGTCCACCATTTGAAAAAACATAAATTTTGGCCATTTTTTGTATGTCATGACTATTCTACCCTTCTCTCTCTCCTCTCTCTTTCTCATCTCCCTCTCTCTCTCTCTCTAGCGGCTCCTCTCTCTTTCTCATCTCCATCTCTCTGCTCCAGCGGCTCCTCTCTCTCTCCAGTGGCTGCACGGCAGCGGCGCCGAGCTTGGAGAATTCGTCGGAGCTCTAGCGGCGGTGGTGGAGGAGATCCTCCCTCTCTCTCTCTCCAGCGGCTGCCGCTCTCTCCTCTCTCTTTCTCATCTCCCTCTCTCTCTCTCTCTCCAGCGCGCCGCCTGGGCAGAATTCGTCGGAGTAGAGGATGAGGCGGCGGCGGCAGATCTGGTCTGATGAGGCGGCGACGATGGATCTGATCTGATCGTTGCGCCGCTTCCTCCATCAGCAGATCTGATCTCCGCCTCCTTCGATTTCAGCCATGGCAGATCTGATCTGATCTGTGTGCTGCACGTATGGCACTTATGGCACTAATCACTTATGGCACTATTAGTGCCATAAGTGCCATAAGTGCACACTTCCCCCTAGGATTTAGATATTCCATTTAGGGTTTAGATTATGGAACATCGAAACCCTAAATGGATAATCTAAACCCTAAATGGAATATTTAAACCCTAGGGGATGTGTTTAAAAAGGTCATTTTGGCACTTATAGCACTATTAGTGCCATAAAATAAAATAACAAAAGTAAAATTTTGATTTATTTTTTTCTAGGGGAAGTAAAAAAAAAATTTGGCTTGGGGGTGGGTGGGGGGATGAGGTGGGTAGGGTCGGGGGTCTGGAAGGGTAGGCAGGGCACTGGGAGTAAAGCAAATTTTTTTTTTGGCTTGGGTGTGGGTGGTGTGGGGGGGGGGGGGGGTGAGGTCGGGGGTCTGGGGGGTAAACAAGGCAGGGGAAGTAAAAAAAAAAAAAATTTGGCTTGGGGTTGGGTGGGTGGGGTCGGGGGTTTGGGAGGTAGACAAGGCAGGGGAAGTAAAAAAAAAAAATTGGCTGGGGGGGAGTGGGTGGGGTCGGGGGTCTTGGGGGAGGGGGGGGGGGTAAACAAGGCAGGGGAAGTAATTTTTTTTTTTTGACTTGGGGGTGGGGTCTGGGGGCAGGGGAGTAAGAAAAAAATTGGCCTGGGGGTGGGTGGTGGGGGAGGGGGTGGGGTCAAGGGGTAGATAGGACGTAGAGAATTAAAAAAATAAAAAAATAATTTTTTTAACTTGCCTAATTAATGGCCATTGTGTTTTTTCAATTAGTGGCCAAATATTGTGTTTGCATCTTCAATGTGGCCATTTGACACCATTGTTTCTTATCCATTTGAGGTTTAGATGTTCTATTTAGGGTTTAAATCATCCATTTAGGGTTTAAATGATGTTGTTGTTTCTGTATTTGTGCTGCACGAATGGCACTTATGGCACTATTAGTGCCATAAGTGCCCAAAATGATTATTTTACTTGATTTTATTTTGGATTTCCGTTGGCACGTATGGTAGTGCCATAAGTGCCAACGGAAATCCAAAATAAAACCAATATAAAATCTTGGCACTTATGGCACTAATAGTGCCATAAGTGCCTAACCCGACCCGGCACGCGATCCGCGTGCCTGATCCTACCCGATCCGCCTCATTAAGGGTAAAAACGTCCAAATCAATAAAAATGACCAAAATTTGTGTTTTTTCAATGTGTGGCCATAAATTGTGTTTTATGTTTCATTTTGGCTACTTCAAAATTTTACTCTTTTAACATCATTTTTTCTATTGTTTTTTTTGTCTAAATTCTTCATTTATGCATTACTAATTTCATAATTTATCTATTATTATTATTATTATTATTATTATTATTATTATTATTATTGACGAAACTGAAACAAATAAAGTTTTTAGATATGAAAAATATATTTTTCTTCCCTATACAAATAAAATGTACGTATATATTTTGTAAAAAATAAAAATAAAATTTTAATTATTTTGATAGACATAAAATAAGATTTTGTTTTAAAGTAATCAGGTTTATAATTTACATACACGTGCATGTCTCAATTCAAACTCAATTTAAAATTGATTTTATTGAAAATTAAGAAGATAAATATTATATATATATATATGTATATATATATATATATATATAGAGGAATGTTATGCTACATACCTTATGTGAGCACCACTCACATTTAGCCATTGTTAGCATTATCTTTTTTGTTTTAAATATTTATTTTTATTCTAATACTTCATAAATCGTTATTAGGATCATTAATTTTATAAATAACATAAAAACCAAAGTCTAATTTATTCTTGTTATTAATTATTTGAAGTTAAAGGGAATATGAACAAATCGGACTTTGATTTTTTGTTATTTATAAAATTAATGATCCTAATAATAATTTATGAAATATTAGAATAAAAATAAATGTCTAAAACAAAAAAGAAAATGCTAACAAGGGCTAAACGTGAGTGGTGCTCACGTAAGGTGCTCACATAAGGTATGTATCATAACATTCATCTATATATATCATACAGTATAATATATTGCAACATATACATATAATATATACGCTTTTAAGAAATATAAAATTAATAACAAATATACATCTAATCACTAACATTCAATTAAAAAATTATTTATTGTATATAAATTATAATTTTTTTCTTTCAAGACATGTAAATCTAATTTTTATCGAGATAAAATAAATAATAAAATTTATTAATTTAGATTATATCTAAGTTAATATTATTATTATTATTATTATTATTATTATTATTATTATTATATAAATTTATTATTAATTATATTTATAAAGATTAATTTTTATCTAGATAAAATAAATAATAAAGTTTATTAATTTAGATTATATGTAAGTTATTATTATTATTATTATTATTATTATTATTATTATTATTATTATTATTATTATTATTAAGATTAATGAATCTTTATATGGAATGTAATAGTTAATTAATTAATAAATGATGAAGATTATATATGGTAAATTATTGAAATGGAACAATTCTGAGCATGCCACGTAGGTTAAGGCTTAATCCTATTATAAATAAGATTAAAATCGCAGTGATTCCATATATATATTTTTTGAGAACCAATTCCATATTTATTTTGGTTGATTAACATAATTTTAATTATTTAATAAAAAAATATTCCATATTCTTGGCAGATTTATAATGATAAGTTATGGAATTTTAATTTCTTTTCTTTCAATAGGGGAACCAGTCATGGAACCTTTATGAATGAAAGATAGATATTCCGTAATTTAAGGATATGCTAAAATTTAAGAAAAGAGAAATTATGGGATACAATTTAAAATTACCAAAAATAAATAGGTTAAATTAAAAGAACCGGAAATATATTTGAAAAATATTACGGATGGTTGGATACTGGTATTTAAAAGGGTAAGAAATAAATGTTAGGATTGGAGTGGGTCGTCTAGTTTTGGTGCGCTCGAGTTGCAGAATGCTGTGAAGCAGAACTACTGCAACAGACAGCTTGTCTCCATCTTCTTCTTCGCCGCCAATTTTATTGCTAATCCCAGGTATGTATATATACTCCTCTGTTTTTTATTTTCTTACAACTCAACTTGTTTTGTGATTTGTTGTTTTAATTCGTAAAAAAAGGTGAAACTTTTGCTTCTCTATTGTATGGTCTGCTACTGATTGAAACAGTTTTTTTTCTTCTTCTGAATTTTGGTGGGTAGCAAACTTATTCTAATTTGTTGACGGATGTAAGGGCTAATTACAGTTTATATATTTTTCTATATATACAAATTTTCTTTTACATCACGGAAATATTTATATATATATATATATATGTGTGTGTGTGTGTGTGTGTTTGAAGGTAAGGATGGTAAGCAAAGAGACATGAAGAAAGATTAAGCGATGAAAGGCCTCTCTCATAGAAAAAGAGCAGTAGAGCTTAGTCTATTATTGTATTGGCCATGGATGATCAATATTCCTATACGAAACCTTATTGCTTCTCTTTTAGTTAGAAAATTATGTTTGCAGTCACTTTTTGCCCAGTCATATGTATATAGGCAAACACAAGTTATAACATCATTTTGTCATCTAGCCATCATTCAATTCTTGCAACATCAGCCATTTTTTATTAAGATGGAAAAAACATATCTAAATCTGCAGATAATATATCGAAATTTACATATATATAATTGACTTAGGTTATCGATCTCTCCTGAAAGAAAAAAAAAAGATGGGGAGATTCCACGTGTCTTCGGATTCTGATTATGAACCCACAGAGGAAGAGAAGGCGCTCTTGCGGCTTACAAACAAGAGTAAGAAGAAGAAGAAGAAGAAGAAGAAAGACAAAGACAAAGGGAAAGAGAAGGTGCAGCAGCAGCATAGAGAGAAAGAGAAAGAGAAAGTAACAACTAAGGCAGAAAAGTACCCGCTGCTTAGCAACTATCTCCGCCTCTATTTTCCGGAAGAGAAGCTGCTGGAGCAGTATCTGTGTATGATTGGGGAAGAAGACGCCGCAGTATTTGAGGATTCCTGGGATAAAATATACCACTCTGAATTTTTTATTACCGATCAATTGGAATTATTCAGAGACAAGTTTCATAATTTGATTATCAAACACCTCAACCCTACCTCTTCCCCTCCTCACTAGCTACCTTCACTTACTATCTTTTATTGGTTGCTATTTTAAATCATTTTAATTTCTAGTGATAACATTAAACACTTTCAACAACTTACATGGGACAGACTTGGATAAATGGATGCAGATTTTCTTTCGGGTGAAAATTTATGCTGGAATTAGATGGCAGCTTGCTTAATGCCAATTTTGTTTTTAAGTTTTTTAATTAGTCTTTCTCATGTTACGCATATTCATACATACAGACATAAGAATGTTGTTATATACCCGAATGTTGAGCACGATTTCATCTGGTCTTCATCTCCAAGTCGTTCTAAAAGAAGTCGCTCTCTTTTGAGAGATGATGACTCAGCGTTTGGGTCTCGGGATGGGCTTGGTGAGGTTTAGCTTTTATGACTCAAATGATCTCACACCCATCCAATTTGCCTCGACTTTACTTATATATATAAATGATATGCTTACAAATAATTTAAAATGTTGTTTTGAATGTTGAAAAATTAATAAGAATTTTTCTTAAATTTTTTAGAAATGATGACTTGGGCTATTAAATTACACCAACGATAATTAAGTACAAGTTATATTTGTAATATTTTTATAATTTGAGTTAAAAAAATCATCATGGAGTCAAAATTCACATTATAATATAGGAATAACCTTGTTATACATTACTCTATCCGTATGCAAGAATGTCACTTTAGCTGGGCACGAGTTTTAATAAAATGATTGGTGATTTTTGTGTAATAGATAAATGGCCCCACCATTTTATGAAATAAGTGGTTCAAATTGAATAAGAGCTGAGATTTTTTGTAAATAATGAGTATTTGTAAAGATAAATGATAAGGAAAGATGTGAGACCATATTCTAAAATGAAAAGTGACATACTCTTTGCATACGCCAAGACAACAATTGTGACATACTCTTAGCGGACGGAGGGAGCACAATTTTATATTCGTTGGTGATGAGGATGGTATTCGGGATTCCTGGTTCCCCTCAAAAGGATCCCGAATATCTTAATTAATTAATAAGTAAAAGTAGCTATCAGATCTTAGTAGGGAGAAGCCCCCCCTCAGATCATGTTAAAAAGAGATCTCCTCAAAACGGAACACCGGAGCATTGAGGAGAACACCGTAGCAGCTCTGAATTAACCTCATAATAGTTCTTAGGATATTCTACTCGGATGTGACTGGCGAGGTCACCCAGAGCTGAGCTATGTGGACAGAGTAGAATAATACGGATAGAAGTTAACTTTGTACGGGGAAAAGAAAAGTGCACCTGTAAAGTGATTGTTGTAATTGAATGACAGGCGATCACTGTCCTCCTTTTTGCAGAGACCGCCACCCCTAACTAACCATATGTCGACTGATGTGGAAGATACCCTAAAGCATAAAGGACCTTCTTACCCTTGTGCATAATAAGAAAGGAGAATGGAATGCCAAAAATACCCCTCCGTATTCAGATTGGAAATTACTAAAATACTCATTATGTCATGCAATCTATAAATAGCACGAGTAGCAGTCTTCTAACACACTTGGTTTTGAAATTGTTACCCGATTCAATGTATAATCTTAAGAGAAGTTCCATAGGCATCCTCATTCAAAAAATATAACCGTTAGGTGGAAGAAAGAGGAAAAATGAGGAAAAGAGAGCTCCACGTTCGTAAGAAGAGGACAACGCTGAAATATAGGAGTTTACGAGCATCTAATATCCACAGGGACCAGGTTAGAATGTGTAGATTAAACATTTATAATAAGTGTTGGTAAGAACCACGTTCACCAACTGGCGTCGTCTTTGGAATCTTTGAGTTAGGACGTGGGATTTCGTTTGTTTTCATGGTTGTCGTTCTTGATATGCTAATTTTCATGTTTGTTAAAGCATGAGTCCATATTGTTTTTTATTTTGATGTGCGCATGTCCTATTCAGAGGCGTAATGATGTTGTTTTGGTTGTGGGTTTTCTTATGATAACAATATTCTTATCTTGCTTTTATAACAAGAGTGGTCCTATGTTTCATGGATTAACATTTATAAGTGTTACTTGCCTGGTTTATACGCTTACTCGCTTTTGACATATGGTGAATCGGGCGTTAAGGAATGTTTTACGGAGGCTATCTTGGGTTTATTTCCCAGAGGGCTTGTTCTATGGTATTATGGGGCAGATGATCTGTTTACTGGTAATTTTGTGTGGATTTCAAAGGTTTTCTTGTGATTTTGGAGGAGGGAATCGCTCATCTCTGTCTTATGGCACATAAGGGGCTATGGTTTTCTCCCCATCAGAAGGATTCCTGAGCCCTGTAGGGTGTCAAATGCTTACTTTATTGTTTTGCAGGACTATGGATCAACTCAAAAATTTAATGCTAAAATTCAATAATGAGGAAGAGGACTCGGGACCTAAGGCGTCGGACCCACAAACCTTAAAAGGCGATGAAGTTATTACCAGAGGAAAAGCTTTAGAGGAGCGAGCGGAAGTGTCAACCCCGGTCCAAGATAAAGGAGTCACCAGAGTCACTCTTGGGCATGTTTCAATCATTTGTAGAACAACATCAGGCCTCTGCTTCTAAGGTCACTACTGAAATTCGAACAATCCTTGGGAAGTCTGGTATTGACATCAGAAGGGCCAACATTTCAAGGGATGACAGGGAGGAAAACATCGTAAACTTGGGGGAATCTTCAAATGATCCAGATTACGAGGTTTCACAAGAGGAACCAGAGGAGAAAACACAGATGATGGAGGAGAAAGTAAATTTTATGAGGGAGCAGATAACCTCTTTGCAAGCCGCTCAGCAGGAGAAAAGTAATAAAAGAAAGGCTTCGCCAGAGCCCTCGCCGCTGAACACATATGAATGGAGTAAGGAATCAGAAAGGACGCGAGAGACGTCCCCTCAGATTAGCCGAAGATATCCGCCTACTTTACAGAGGGTACCAGAGCGGATGCAGCAAAGTCCTTTTTCATATTATATATTAACTGATTTGCTGCCCCACAATTACAAAACAATCAATCTAGTCTATGATGGAAAGGAAGATCTAGATGTGCACATGGCAAGATTCGAGGGAATAGTCATGTTACATCAATACACAGAAGGGGTTAAGTGTCGCATTTTCACGACCACACTCACGGGTTTAGCTCAAAAGTGGTTTCGGAAGCTCCCAACGGATTCCATACATTCATTTGAAGATTTGTACAACCTATTCATGACTCAGTTTTTGAGCTCTCGCGAAGCAGAGCGTAATGCCATGACGCTGATGGATATGCGGCAAGAGCATAGTGAATCATTGAAGGATTATGCCAATCATTTTAAAATGACAGCTCTGGAGGTCTCGGAGGCTGAATCACAGCTCTGCAGTTATTCTTTTATCCGTGGCCTCAGATCGGGTCCACTTTTCAATTCGTTGCAAATCAATCTCCTAGGTCGTTTATGAAGGAATATTAAATTGAATTAACG
Source organism: Salvia miltiorrhiza (assembly GCF_028751815.1). Lineage (NCBI taxonomy): Eukaryota > Viridiplantae > Streptophyta > Magnoliopsida > Lamiales > Lamiaceae > Salvia > Salvia miltiorrhiza. The sequence continues at coordinate 1,369,560 of NC_080387.1, read as the reverse complement.
TTCCGTTTGCTCGATGATCGTTTCTTGGAATATTATTAATTTATAATACAATGATTAATCCCTAACATGCTCCTTGAATTTAAGTGCTGCACGTTGGAGTTCAGAAATACCAGAAGAATTCGTCAAATCGCAGCTGAACAGACCAGTCAGCTTCAAGCCTTCGTTTGAAGCCTCAAACGTCCTCAAATCGTATTCTTCCCAGTAATACGACTTGTTCGTCTTCGAGAGAGCTTTCCGTGGCTGCCTGTTTCGCCTGAATCGGAGTTCTGTGAAGGAAGTTATGGCCGTTCTCCTGAAACTGCCAGAACTTGATTTCCTGCGAAAATCTGACACCAGCTCTGATCTTCTGAACTGTATCCCGCTCAGCTTTCACCGTTGGATGGACAACGTTCTATGAAAGTCCCAGGAGAGAAAAAGTGCTATGCACGATCGGCGCTACTCATTGCTCTCAAGAAACCCTAATTTTATCTGTGTGTTTTCCTGAGAGCTGACAACTGTATTTATAATAAAATAAATTCGTGTGAGGCGCCTGATCTCTGTGCTAGGCGTTTTGTTCTCCATCTTGGGCTAGGAGACTTTGGCCAGTCCAGGGACCAGATACAAGGAATAAAGATGGGCCTCAAATAAATTAATTATCTATGGTCAGCCCAGACCATAATTAATTTATAAATATCAGTTCATTCCACTAGAGAACCAATATTGACTTACCCCTTTATTGCCGGTGTTGAGTCGGGGCTTGTATTTAGACTTATTAAATCCTAGTATTTAAAATATCCGACATCCATTAATTAATTAGAGCTCTGACAGCTTAAATTAATTAATCTCTTTGTAATCCTTAAGCAGTACCACTCAAACCTTATTATTGCGCCTGAACTTAATCAACCTGCAGGGTTTAGCGCAATAAACATTATTGAGTTCCTTAAGGGGATGTCATTATCCTATACGGATACGAGTACTAATACAGATAATCAAATATCATATATTAACCGCTATCACCCAAGATAGAGAGTACTCAAGTTACTATATAACTCTCACTCATAGTAAATCAAAGTGATACACGAATTAACATATATATCTGAAATCTTATTAGTATTAAGATTTTATTAAGTCACCGAGATCTTGATTCTTCACTTAAGTCAGATAGAAGAATACATCTTACTGTGGTCCTATCAATACGTTATGACGTACGAGTATAGACAAGTAGTCAAGACAAACTACTTCCATCTATACCGCAGCCTAAACCGATGATTCGTCCTAAAGTCATCTCGGCTGTGATCATATTATATCTCTTAAGGTTAATCCAATTATATGGTCTTCTGTGATCTACAACACACCATATAATCTACTTGTATAGAGATAGAGAACATACATATGCAATCATGAACACAATCAGATAGGAGATTGGATAGTGAACTTAGGAAACATTGTATACAAGCATAAAACGTTATTGCTTTCAGTATACAAATCCAACAGTTTAAGGATGTCATGGCAAGATTACCAGGCTACATTCAACTGGAGGAGACAAACGCTGCAAGAAAAGCCAAATCAGAGCACAATAAATCTGTTGGGTCCCGGAGGGTCACTAAACTGGTGTATGAGGAGGGAAGAGGGGAGGGAATACACCAGTAGGCTATTTTCGAAACTTCTTTTGCGAAACTGAAGTTAGTATCAAAACTGATACTGAAGTGAGTTGACTGAAGTGATTAGTGTAAAACAAGATCGGTTAAGAAGGCGTAGACTGATACTGATAGTGTTTCAGTATTTTAACTTCAGTACGAAGAACACATCGACACAATGATAGTTCACTTAGGGTTTCAGTCTTTTCAGTCAGAAATCAGAGAAGTGTTAGAAATCTTACTGACTATTCGAAGATTTTTTTTACGTGGTTCAGAAAATAAGTTCCTACGTTCACGGTCAGTCAATCACACTGACAATCACTGGGCTCGTGCGTGCGGGTGCACAATAAACCTTAAATCTGAAACTCTCGTTTTAGAGCTAACACACTGGGTTGGACTTATCTCCTTCTTAACTCGTAGTTGCTAAGACAACACTCGTCTAGCTTGCGGAGGCTAAGATTCTCTGAGTTCAGACAAGTGTCTCGAAGTCTTTCTATCTCAAATGCTCTCCTCACTCTTGTGGAAAAGGGTTCAAATCTCCAACTTAAGATTACTGAGAACAGGCTCTCAAGTAATCGAGGTCTAGGCTAATGATGAAGAATATATGCCTAGAGGCTCTAAGAGAATGTATGTATATCAGGTAGACTGATATTTATAACAATGTGTATTCTCTTATTCGATTCAAGTATTTTGAATAAGTATAAGTTGAGTCTTGAATTTGGCAGAGCTTCAGCGTATATTCTTGAATCGATGAGGTCGAAGGTTGATCATTTGAGCTCTATTTATAGGCGAATGTTGGGAAATAGATCCGTTGGAGGGGATCCTTCAACACTATCTGCCGTTTGACTTGTCATTTCAAATATAACTCAGGTCTTCATCATTTATCTCCTTTACGCCAAAAGAGGTATGGTCTTTCTTACACAGAAGATGGTGTTACAAGAAAAAGTAACACGGTAAGGGAAACTCTGTAGGGTGAAGGACGATTCACCATATCCTTGCATTAAATGCATTGTCCTTAGCATTAAATGCGGCGTGTACTAGAAGTATTCAATTTGTCCTTCGTTAACATTGAGTGTGTTATACATTACTCCAGCTTCAGTCCGTATACGCACCATCAGTGTGAGGTTTCCATTCGAAGCATTACTTCAGTTGCATTGAATGTTTTGACTGATCAAGTGTACTTAAGTGTTTTCCTAACACTTATACTTCAGTGCAAATTCTTCATTAAATTTAGCATTTAATTTAGGTAGACTTCAGTCTTCAGCATGGTGTACAAAGTAGCTTCAGTCTTTCATTCTTCAGTCTTCAAGACTTCAGTTCTTCGGTCTTCTACCTTTGCCTTTTCAGTCTACACTAGAAAAATGAACTCCAACAGTTGAGTTCAAAAAGAATTATAGTCTAATAAAATTATGATCTAAGGGTTTTGGGATCATCAAAACTAAGGGTATGATATTTATTCTTATTTCCCAACAAAATCACGAAAAGACAAGAGGGAACCCCCTCCCTTCCCTCCCTCACAACCTGCGGGGAGGGACCCCTGCCACGAGGTCCCCATCGGAGGCCTAAGTACTTTAGACCTGAGAATATCCCTCGCCTCCAGCAGAGACCTTCAACACAAGAAGTTAATACCTTTGTCAGATATGGTGAGTTTACCCCGCTAACTCGGTCAAGAGGGGCGGTCTTCCACATTGTTAAACGCGAACCGTGGTTTAAGCCTTCCCCATCATGGCGAGACGAAACACCTTCAGGGACCCCTCAAAATTCCACTGCGCCTTACATAATAGTTATGGTCATCATACCAATGGATGTGATTATCTAAAAAATCAACTTGAAGGTGTGGTGCGAGCTGGACGCTTACAAAATTTCATACAGTATATGTCTGCGCCACAACCACCAAGAGCCAAGGACCGGGCCATTCCACCTCTTTTCCCGCAAATCAAGGGCCCACGTCATGAAGTCCGGATGATAACGATGGATCATTGGATGGTAACTCTAACCACGCTCGCAAGGCCGTTATCAGATCAGCCAAGGCGATTGCGACCTCAGTATACAGTCTGAGACTTTCAGCGCTGGATCACGAGATATCGTTTGGTCCTAAAGATAACAGACCCATGATTCGACCACACAATGATGCATTGGTTTTCTCTATGGATATAGAAGTTTGCTTGGTGCATAGGATTTTCGTCAACACGGGGAGTGCAATTAACGTCTTATTCAGGAGTTGCTTGGCAGCGATGAACATTGGAGCATAGCTGAAGCCTTCATCAGATCCCTTATATAGTTTCTCTAGCGAGTCGGTAATCCCCTTGGGGTCAGTTGAGTTACCCATAACACTTGGCAACAGTATCCCCAAGAAGAAAACCAGAATGGTGGAATTTATAGTCATCGACCTCCCAAATCCTTCATATAATGTCATTTTGGGCAGACCAGCTCTGGATGCATTCATGGCTGTAGTCTCAACATATTTAAGAATGAAGTTCCCTATAGACGGTGGGGTGGGAGAGATGCTTGGTGATCAGGCCATCTCGAAGGAATGTTATCTCAGGGTGATGACCCAACAAGTGGGGCAAAAAAGAGAAATGAAGAGGGTGATAGAGCCCACGAGGAAGAAACAAAAAATAGGCATAACAGATCACCGATGGAAAGAGCTACCTCCACTCGCAAATCCTGTTGGGGACTCAAAGAGACCATCTATGGTTGCTCCTGGGGAGCAGTGCTTAAGTATTCAGTTGTTCCTTGGAAAAGAGGGATTCACCACCAAAATAGGCTCTCAATTGGCTCCCGAGTTGAAAGAAAAAATAGTTGCTTGTCTGCGATGAAATGCAGATGTGTTTGCGTTCAATTGGGCGGATTGAAAAGGAATAGACCGGACCATAGCTGAACATCGGTTGAATGAGGATCCCAAGATAAGATCGGCGAAGCAAAAACTACGCCAGTTTGGAGCAGAGAAGAAGGAAGCTATTCGTACTCAGATCAGATAGTTACTCAGAGCTCGGCACATAGTAAAAATTCAGTATCCAATTTGGTTATCCAATGCTGTTATGGTAGAAAAGAAAGAGAGAGAGTGGACAATGTGCGTGGACTTCCGAGATTTGAATGCAGCATGACCCAAAGATTATTACCTCGTGCCTCGAATTGACCAACTGGTGGACTCTACCTCTGGTTGTGAATTGCTCTCAATAATGGACGCTTACCAAGGTTACCATCAGACCAAGATGCATCCAAACGATATTCCAAAGACAGCGTTCGTTGTATGTTGTGGAGTATTTGGGTTTGTTAGTATGCCATTCGGCTTAAAAATACGGGGGCCACTTACCAGCGGATGATGGATTTTATCTTCCAGGAGAAAATTGAAAGGAATATGGCGGTCTATGTGGATGATATGTTGGTAAAGAGTGTTCACGCAGTAGAGCATGAGTCAGACCTGGAAGAAGTCTTTGAAGTCGTGAGAAGAAACAAGCTGATGCTCAATCCTAAAAAATGTATCTTCAGAGTTCAGTCCGAAAAATTCCTAGGCTATAGGGTAACTCCCCGTGGGATAGAAGTTAATCAAGACAAGGTCTAAGCCATTCTAGATCTGAGTCCCCCTCGAAATATTAAAGATATCCAGAAGTTGAATGGAAAAATAATGGTGCTCAGTCGGTTTATAGCCATATCTGTTGACCGAAGTCTGTTGTTCTTCAACATCCTCAAAAATAGTTCTCTGTTTGAATGGAGTGAGCAATGCCAAAAAGCGTTCGAAGAGCTCAAGGGATATATATTTGGCTACTCTGCCAATATTAACTAAGCCCGTAGCAGAAGAGACTTTGTTCTTATACTTTGCGGTGGGGAAGGAGTCACTCAGCTCTGTCCTGATCAGAGAAGAGGATAGCATCCAAAGACCCATCTATTTTGTTAGCAAGATAATGCACTCCGCATAGTTAAACTACTCGGATACGGAGAAAGCAGCGTTGGCAATTATGGTTACTGCTCGTAAATTGTGACCATATTTTTATCTCACAAGGTCATTGTCCGCACCTCTTTACCCTTCAAGCAAATCCTAGGTCGTCCAGATCTGTCTGGATGAATGGTTAAATGGTCAGTAGAGTTGAGTGAGTACGATGTGGAATATGAACCTCGAGCTGCAATCAGGGCCCAAGCAAACAACTTCTGGAATGGGTTGTATACGCTGATGGCTATATTACTAAAGATTGACGTGGTGTGGGAATTTATATTGTTTTACCCGCATGAGATGTATTATAGTTTGCTGTGAAGATGAAGTACAGAGTGTCCAACAACGAAGGAGAATATGAAGCAGTTGTCAAAGCTTTGCAAATGTTAGTACACCTTAATGCCAAAAAAGTTACCCTTAATACCGACTCATAACTGGTGTCTCAACAATTTATGGGGCAGTATGAGATCAGGGAGGAGTGGATTAAGATCTACGCCGAGAAGCTTAAAATGTTGTCAGAAAGATTTGAGGAATTTATTTTACAGCAAGTGCCCAGATTTGAGAACGGGAAAGCAGATGCATTAACTCGCATGGCCAGCGTGGTGGATCAGGTTTGGGACGGGAAAGTAGTCATCTTGAGAGCTGCCGAATTGCACAAGCCTACCATCATGGTTCTAAATCCAGCACAAGATTGGAAAACTCCCATTATGCACATCTTTAAAATAGGAACTCATCTGAATGAGAATGTACCGCAGAGGGCCATGTATGCTAAATTCTGTATTATGAACTATCAACTCTACAAAAGATCCTTCACGCATCTATATCTTAAGTGCCTTTTGGCTGAGGAGGCTGAGTACGCCCTAAAAGAAATCCATGAGGGTTGTTGTGGAAATCATTGTGGGTATAAAGATCTGACAAAGAAAATAATTAGAGCAGGATTCTACTAGCCAGAGATGATGAAGGATGCCAAAGAATATGTTCAGAAGTGTGTGAGCTGCCAGAGAAATGCTCCCAAGATATACATACCAGGGGAAGGTATGGGCTTGATGTATTCTTCATGCCCTTTTGATAAGTGGGAAATTGATATCGTGGGGAAACTTCCTACTGCTCTGGGAGGGAAATGCTACCTCATTGTGGCGGTAGACTACTTCTCAAAATGGATAGATACGGAAGTTGTAGCAAAGATTGACGATGTGCCTATAGAAAAATTCATATGGAGGAACATCTGTTGCAGATATGGCACCCCTCGTATCTTGATCTCTGATAATGGCACGCATTTTACCAGTGCCAGAGTACAGGATTTCTGCGAAAGGTTAGAGATTGCACAAAGGTTTATGTTGGTAGCCCATCAACAGGCGAATGGGTAGGTAGAACTGGCAAATGGAATTTTTTGTGATGGTTTGCAAAAGAGATAAGAAAAAAAGCAAAGGAAAGTGGGTGGATGAGTTTGATGCTATGATCTGGGCTATTAGAACTAGCCCTAAGACTGCTACCGGAGAAGCTCCCTTTACTCTAGTATATGGCGCAAACGCAGTAGTCCCAGCGGAAGTAAGACTGTTCTCTCACAGAGTAGAGACCTAAGAAGAAATTCAGAATGACGAGCTGAGAAGGAAACATAATATTTGGCCACTAATTGAAAAAACACAAAATCTGGCCATTTATTACATGTAAAGACTGTTTTGCTCTTAATTAGGGCGGACTGGATCCAGGTCGAATTCGGGTTTGCACGCGGGTTAGGCACATATAGCACTATGCCAACCGAAAAAAAAATCTAAATATATGGCACTAATATGGCCATAAGTACCATTCGTGCAACACTACATATTAGAGTATATGGCACTAATCATAAGTATCATTCGTGCAGCACGCTAAATGGAGAATCTAAATCCTAAATGGATAATCTAAACCTTAAATGAGGAATCTAAACCCTAAATGGATAATCTAAATCATACGGGGAAGTGTTCAAAATGGTCATATAACTGTACCCAGGTATATGGCACTAATGGCACTAATATAGCCATTACTATCATTCGTATGGCACTAATGGCACTAATATGACCATAAGTATCATTCGTGCAACACTGAGTATATGGCACTATAATAGTACCATATGTGCCTAACTCGCGCGCAAACCCGAATCCAACTCGAATCTGGTCTGCCTTAATTAAAGGCAAAACAATCCTAAAACATAAAAAATTGCCAGATTTTGTGTTTTTTAATTAGTGGATGATGAGTCCAAAAATAACGAGCAATAATAGAAAGCCGTAGAACACGAGAAAGACGCTGTAAAATAGTGAATTGTATTGAATATAGCGTAAGGCTTTGAGAGTAAGTAAATAATGATTGCTGATGATGTTTACATTAGGTTTTACATATATTTATAAACTAAGACTAATTAAGAATTCTAGTAGGAATAAAACTTTATCTCCAAGTCTCACTCAAATTAGATTTCTTCGTGATTATCTTCATATGTTCATATCAATCTTGGACTTGAATTCCTCCGTGAATAAAATCTTTTTCTGGATTCTAAATGTGACATATTGAGGATATGATAATCTTCTTGCTGCAGGGTTGATTTGAGCCAGGCAGGCTTGTTCTGGGCTGATCAAGGGCTTTTAGATTGAATCAGGTCTGTGTTGTCCGAATCAAGCCTGTTTTGACTAAATACTCGCCTTTTTCCGTTATTATCATCCAAAAATCAAGGAATGTATATTTTTATCCTCATCAGCTCCTCCCCCTAGTCTAGTCAAAACACGGTTTTTGGTGTTTTGGCTGGACTGGAGAATTAGCTACTGTGGCAGAATTGATTCTTTCATTCTGGGATTTGTCTCGTCATTTCCAGGTGAATCAAAGTTGTATATAGGCTCTTTTACACCTTCACAGAGTTGACTTACCTATGACAGGGTTGATTTTTGAAGAACATGATTGATTTTACTCGTACAGGGTTGATTTTATAGGGTGTGCAAACAGGTTCTTCTCCGTAGTTAGCATCGCAACACATGTCTGGACACGTTTATACTCGTGGAAACCGTTGATCTTCTCACGCGCTTGTTCTCTATACTCTTGTCAACCTACTCGCGTGAGGAACATTTCTCACCACATGTTTTACCGCGGGTTTTATTAAAACCCTATTCTTCAAAATTCAAATTTCATTTCCTTACATCGCCGATTCCTGCCTCTTTCAAACTCTCTTCAACTACCTTCCATTACCTGAGCTAGTTTCCCCGGTGTAACCCTAGATTTTAGGTATCGCTTTTCCTTTCTCTATATTGTTTAACCATTCCCCGTCGTGTTCCTAATATGCGCATGGACTGCGCAAACCTTGAGTCTTCTACCGTTTATGTGTCAGAACTTCACAAAATAAGTGAAGTTTTGCGGCTTCATGACTCTGATTTCATCCTCCATACTCAAAGTGGTGCTTTTAGGAAACCTGACAATGAGGATCTCCCTCCAACTATCATTTAAAAGTGGTGCTTTTATAACATCCCCTTCTTCTAGATTTCTCCCTATGCTATTAGACGAGCCCTAGCCTTCCATATAGTCTTGCATTTTTTTGGGGTGAAAAACACTGCTAGGGTGTTCTATGAAACCCAAGCGTTGAAGAAGACTGATATATTTTATCACTTTTCTTTCATTTCTTCATACAAAATCCATTTCCTAGATTATTTTGATTTTTATGATCAGGATTGGAAACATAGGTATTTTTTGTTAAAATAACTCAGAGTGATTGGGCTAGAAAATATCACATGTATCGTACTAGGTGGCAACGAGAGAAAGAGGACTATACTACTCCTATTACTACTCCCCTGCAATAGGTGGTAGATCTTTTACCCCAAATTACAAATTTAAACATTAAGTATATTACCCGGGATAATTCAGCCCTTACTGCTTCAGGATTGTTTGAAAGATTTCCTGCTGATCAAATTGGTAATTATTTATTACAGGCTTGATTAAAAAATAATAGGTTTAATTACCTCACTATATTACTTTGTTATATGCAGACATGCAGTGCAAGAGCGTGCCGAGTTAAGGCATTTGGAAGCCTAGAAAAGGGCTGCACAAGCAGAGACATCTGCCTTAGGAGCTGGCCAGGCAGAAGGTGTTGTAGTGACTATGTCTTCATCCTCCCCGACTGAAGGAAAATTGGGCATAACGGTAGGATCCAGCACTAAAGGTGACTCACATGGATCATCGGCTAAAAGTTCTCCGATTTTTGTTTCCCCAATCTCACAAGTTCCCCTGCCTTCATTTTCATCAAGTGGGCGGATGCCTACTCGATCCTCTCCTGGTGGAGTTTCCACCACCACATTATTCCAATCCTCTAGAAGCCTGAACGTCCCATTCACTCTTAGAGACGAAGAAGAGGAGCCTGAACATCCCGCCACCACAACAGCACAAGTGACTGTGGCTGCAGGGAAACACAAGGCCGTCAGTGGTGATGAGGAGTAGGGGTGAGCATCGGTTCAAAACCGAACCGAACCGATGCATTTTGAGAAAACCGAAACCGAACCGACCTCGATAGAAGACGGACCGAACCGAACCGCTAAATGTCCGAAAACCGACCAAAACCGAACCGGCCGAAACCGATCGGTTTCGGTCGGTAACCGAACCGAACCATTGTTTTATCAAAAAAATTGGAAAATCTGCCCAAATTCAATTAAAAGCAGGCTGTATTTTCGAAAGAAAAAAAAAACTAGTAAAATCTGTCGTGGCGTGGGAGAAGCAGGGGGGATCTGCGTTAGCGTTGGTTCGGCGGAGGAGAAGCCGGTCTGCTCGTGGCTGGAGGAGAAGCGGCGGAACCGCGAAGTAAGAAAAGAGGGGTAGAAAAACTGGAGGAGAAGCCGTGGAACTGTGTCAGCGTCGGTCCTACGCAGCGTGGGTGCGGTGGAAACGCTGTGCGGCGTGGCCGCGTGGGGACGGAGGAAGAGCCTGCGCGGCGTGGGTGCGGTGGAAACGCCGGCGCGGCGTGGGAGGGAGGAGCAATTAGGTTTTGAAAATGGAATTGGATGGTGGAGGAGGGCCAAGAGGCGGCTGGACTGGGGGGGCAGAAAATGAAAGCATTTTCAAATGCCTTAGGGTTTCAAAAATTAGAGTATAAAACATAAACTATATAATAAATAATATAATTATTAAAATATATTAAAAGTATCGGTTCGGTTCGGTTCCCGACCGAACCATGGCCGGAGAACCGAAACCGAACCGAAACTCTGTCGGTTTTTTAGTTTGCAAACCGAACCGAAAACCGAACCAGAAAATTCAAAACCGAACCGAACCAAAAATGATCGGTTTGATCGGTTTTTTCGGTTCGGTTCGATTTATGCTCACCCCTAATGAGGAGTCCCAACAGCTCAAAAGGTCGAAGAAATATCACTTAAAGGGCCTTTCGAAGTCAGCAGGGAAAGCTGCAAGTGGCCAGGATGAAGACAGTGATTGTAGCCCTGTTTTGAGCATGACTGGGCCGAAATTATATCATCTATTCATGAACCTTGGCCATGCTATTGATGTGGCCAAAATGCAAGTAGAAGACAACAAGCTGTGTGTTGATGCGGCCAAGAATTTTTTATACGTAAATCCTGCTCGTATTTCTACCTGTTAATGATTTTACCTCGAATTTGGTTTATTACATTTTTAAATTTTTATTGAAAGGTGGCTTTGTTAATGTTTTAGTGTGAAGCACGATTTCGTGACATAATGTTACGATGCCTGGAACTGGATAAGGTTAAGTCTGAGCCAGCCCAAACTAAGGTTTGCAGCAGGCGTTGGGGGCAAATACTTCCCTTTCTGAGGGCTCTGAAGCATGGGTTATCCCTGTCCTGGACAAAGCCATCAAGGCCTTTGTTCACAAGGATAATTCAGTACCTCTCCCTGCTAAGCCTGTCTTCAAGATGCCTTGCTTGGACTCTATTCATGAGTCCTTGTTCCGGCCTGCTGGTGCTCTTTCCAGTTTCTATGTAGTTCTCTGGCAGCCGTTTGCATCTTCCTATTTTTGGGTATTTCTTCCTTGTTTTTGTTAGGTCCGGAGGGTCTCGAATAGGTGTATGGGGGGAGGGGGGAATACACCTATAGGCTATTTTTCGATCTTAACACAGAGATCAAAACGAAACTTTAAACACAAACTCAGACACCTGTTTACTGAAAAGAGTTTTGACCAAAACAGGGTTGACGACTGATACTGAATACTCTTCAGTAAGGAGTTATCAGTTAAGTTGAAGTAACTTAACTGATGCAGGTAAAGCATCAGTCAAGTTTGATAAACAGAGATGTTATAAATCTTACTGACTATCAGAGGATAGATCAGTCAGACTGATAACACACGCAACGAAAAACTTTTGTTTCGCAATAGCCTGTGAGTTGAGCACGTTGTTAGTCTTAAATTTCTCTTTGCAATTAATCAGTTTTCAATTTACGAAGGGGAGAGCACAAATAAGAGCGTAAGTACTGAAAGCTGTAAATAACACAGAGATTTTTACGTGGTTCGGAAAACACTTCCTACATCCACGGTCGGTTGATCAAACCAACAACATCACTCTACAAGTGCTTACGGGTGCACTGCAAACCGATGCTCGTGCTTACGGGTGCACATCAAACCTGAACGTGTGCTTGCGGGTGCACACAACCGAAACAACTGAAGATCCAATCTTCAGTACCAACGCACCTTGTTGGATTTCTCACTCCTAGCACGCACTGTGCACTAGGATCTCACGGAGTCAGAGTACCTTCCTGAACTCCTTTACAACTCAAACACTCGATTCACTCGGTTGAAGGGAGGTTTGAAAACTTGCCAACTACACTTCAAAGAACAAGTTCTTTGCAGTTAGTTTGACCTAGGCTTTGGGTAAACCAGGTTTGCCTAAGGTCTAAGAGAATTTATGTAATCAACAGTGACTGATTTTTGGCTTTGGAATTTTCTTCTTCGATTCAAACTTTGGAGAGTCTGGGCTTTAGCTGAGAAACAATTTTGGCAGAGTTTCAGCTTATGTCGTTGAATTGGTGAAGATTGAAGTGATCCTCGAGCGCTATTTCATAGGAAAAGTCTTGAATAGATCCGTTGGCGGAGAAGGTCTTCAAGATTTCTTCCGTTAGAGAGTAATTTGAACTTGGGCTGAGGCTTCAATCTTCGAGGTTCCTTGTTTGGTGAGAACGGCTATCTTGAAGAGCAGGAGATGCGACATCTCTGAAAAGGTAATCACCAAAAAGGAATGGCCTCTGCAGAGAAAGGACGATCCTGAGATCTCTGCATTTAATGCGGCTGTACTTCTGGAGTACGTGGCTTCCTTTGAACGTTGGAGGTTTAGTTCGAGGAAGAATGTTTAACTGATACTTGACTTTAGTATCAGTCCGCTGATTCCACGTGGCACGCATTAAGTAATCAGTTCAAAACTGATTCTTCAACTGATGTTCCAGTCGGCAACTTCAGTCTTCAGTCCTTCGTTCTTCAGTCTTCAGAACAGCAAGCTAAACTAGAAAAAGAACTTTAACACTTGAGTTCGAACAGTTCTAGTCTATTACAAATGAATCCTATTGATTTTGGTATCATCAAAACAAGGATTAGGATATTTGATTAAGTTCCCAACAATTTCTCCTTTTTTGATGATGCCAAAACCACACAGCAGTTCTAAGCGAGAAAAAGACTGAACTCAGAGCATAAGTTCTAAAACAAGGTTAATACAATTCCCCCTTAACAATAGAACCTAAAACTTGTACTAAGAGGAAAAACGCAACAGTTCAAACAGAACAAGGACAAGACAGAAAAATATTAATCAGAGCCTGGACAAAAAGTCATTGTCTTCAGGTTGAGATCAAAAGAAGTTCTTTTCATTATTTGAAAAACTGATGAGACATCAGTCGAGGTACAGAGCAAGACATACAAGGGAGCAAAAACAACAAAGAAAACACATTGAAAACCCATGGACTCCAGCAGTCTGCTTGTCTGCGCCTTGAACTTCTTGATCTTCATCTTCAGTCTTCATGTTCCTAAACTTGTTCCACTCACACCTATTTTCCGTTGACTTGAGGTCTTTACTGAAACGTCATCCTTACAATTTCTGGTGATCCTTTTGCTTTACCATCTTCAGTCTTTCGAGAAGATGCAGGGAACTACCTTCGAGAAGGTTTTTATCTGACTTTCTACTTTCTCCCTTTTTGGCAACATCAAAAAGAGAGCTGATGATGGATGCTATGATCGGATAGAACTCAACTCCGATTCTCAAGCACTTGTGAGAGGTCTTGAGAAGAGGATATGTCCAGAGATGCAGAAGAGGCAGACGCCAGTGGGGAGGTGAGAGATGAGAAGGGAGACGGAGAAGTGAAGGAGACGGAGAGATGGAGAAGAGCAGTGTGAAGAAAAGGAAAGTATGCATAGCATCTTGGAGATATTCATGAGATGCGGCTATGCACACGAACCTTAAAGGAAGAGGGTGAGAGACAAAAGATGGTGAGGAAGAGGAGTGACAGAGATGAGGAGGGAGACAGAGGAAATGCATGGCGAACCTTTGGTGAAAGAATTAGGGCAAAAAAGGGCTCGTCATGCATGCAGGGAACGGATGTGAGGATGAAAAATTGAATCAGCGATAGTCGTGAGGACTAACACTGTCGATATTGCGCCGGCTGACAACAAGCTCCTGCTCATTGTTGTTGCACCATATGGAAGCTTCACAAAAGGATGTGAGGCTCGCCTGAGAACCAGGTGAAGTCCGTCTTCTTGAGACAGGTACTTCAAACCGTATGGGCCGGGCATGAGGATGGAAGACACTCGTGTCGCTGGATATAAGTGGGAGTAGAGACAAGTTTGACGTCAGAGAGACGTTGAGATCCAGTGGAAGGGTCCGGTGAAGACCAAGTATGTGAGCGTCATTCTCCCACTCCATGACTTCGCAGTTATTGAATTCTCCTTTGTCGGAACAAAAAAATTTTCTGCAACTTTTCGAAAGATTTGAAAATTTTGTCACAGTGAAGGTTGTGGAGAGTTGTTAGTTGATGCAGAAAAACAAACTAAGACATCAAGGTATAAATAGACAATTTTACCAAGAGGGAAGATGAAAAAGTTTTTCGAAAACTGTGCCGAAAATGTTTTTGAACGAAAATTTCACGTCCGCCGTCACTGCAGGGGGCAGAAGCTTCAAAAGGTAAGAAAGATCATTGTATTTTGTCAAATCAATGAGATTCTCAAGAAATTTTATTCCAGAGGCAAAAGGTTGGAAAGATATTTAGAAAAGATCTGGACAAGTTAAATCAAAATCAAATCTTCTTAAAAGTATTTGTCCTTCACGGATATTTCATTTTGCAACAATCAGTTAAAGATTTTTGAAACAAACTGATCAGTTAGAGAAAGCTTTTGAAAATAAACAAAAGACTCATAACTAAAATAACTAATTTTCGAAGTGTAAGTTGAAGATACTTACTGGTCGACTGATCGTTATTGTCAGTCCATACCACTGATTCTGGATGACTTATCAGAATAAGTTCTCTTCAAATGAAGACTTGTCTTCATTATTTTCCACGTCAGCAGTTGTAGAGTACCAGTTGGTTGTCCACCAGTCATCGTGACTGTTGAGGACATCTTCAAACACAGCATCACTCTTCTGGGTTGATGAGGCCGATCCTTCCACACAGATCGTTGAACTGCGGTCGGAATCCATTTAACATAGATATTCTTCTTTTCGACGTGATCACGAATGAAGTGATGTCGGATAGCAATATGCTTGACTCTGGTGTGATGAACTAGATATTGTGAGATTACAATAGCACTGGAGCTGTGGCAATAGATTGGGACTTCCTTCTCTTCGATCCCATAGTCCTTCAGTTGTTGGACTAATCATAGGAGTTGTGAACAGCAGCTTCCCGCAGCAACATATTCAGCTTCAGTTGTGGAGGTGGCGACTGAAGTCTGCTTCTTTGAAAAACCAAGAGATAAGCTTGTTGCCTAGGAATTGACAAGTTCCCGAAGTTGATTTGCGATCAATTTTACATTCTGCAAAATCTGAGTCTGAAAATCTGGTGAGCTTGAAGTCATCGTCAGCTGGGTACCACAATCCTAAGTTGGGTGTGCCTTTGAGATATCGTAAAATACGTTTTGCAGTATCCATATGAGCTTCCTTTGGATCTGACTGATATCTTGCACAAACTCCGACTGCATACGCAATATCTGGTCTGCTAGCAGTCAAATACAGTAATGACCCAATGATTTCTCTGTATTTGGTTGACGATACAGATTCTCCTTCTGATCCTGGATCTACTTTCCAGTTTGTGTTCATTGGAATCTTGACTGATTTCATGTGTTGAATACCGAACTTGGCGATCAGTTCCTTGGTGTACTTTAACTGGTTGATCAGTATTCCTTCGCTGGTCTGCTTGACTTGTAATCCAAGAAAGAAATTCATTTCTCCCATCATGGACATCTGAAACTTGTTAGTCATGATATCAACAAACTTCTTGCACATGCATTCGGATTTGGATCCGAAGATTATGTCATCGACATAAATCTGACCCTTTCACAAGTAGGAGATCTTCTCCTTCTTTGAGAGTGAACAAGGTTCTGTCCACTGACCCTTTCTTGAACCCTTGTTCTACAAGATACTCAGACAGAGTATCATACCATGCTCTTGGTGCTTGTTTCAACCCATAGAGCGCTTTCTTTAGCATGTACACCTTTTCTGGTCCTACAACCTCAAAACCTGGAGGTTGTTCCATGTAGACTTCGTAGGTGAGCACTCCATTGAGAAATGCGCACTTCACATCCATTTGGTGTACCTTGAATCCTTTGTGAGCGGCAAAGGCTAAGAAGAGTCTGACTGCTTCTAATCTGGCAACTGGTGCAAAAGTCTATTCGTAGTTGATAAACACTCATTTTGCATGGTTTTTATGGTTTATATTCTGTAGTTTAAGTCGATTTTATGCCCGTTTTATTATCGTTTGGAGTTCATTGACTATTATTTCATGATTTCACGGTTGGGTGTAGTTTTGACTGTTTGGATGCAGAAATGAGTGATATTGGAGCAATGGAGTATAAGGAACATGTAGAGGAGAGGAGTTTTGAGAGAATCGAGCCCAAAAGTCGAGAAAAGACGAGAATTCTGAAGTCGGGATGAAAAAGGGGAGTTTTTAAACCTTCCGCGTTTTTACGTTTTTCTTAGTTGTTTTCGATTTTTAAACTCTTGTTTTACCCTAAAACTATAAATAGGTCCTCTTTAGACCTATCTAGGGTTCCCAACATTCATATTTCAGTTTTATAGCTTTAGAATATTTTAGCTTTCCAGTTTTCAAGGCTTGGATCAAGATTGAAGATTCAAGCCGCTACAATCGTTCCTATTCGATTTTTATACAATTTGTTTTTACAATTGCGTTATTTTTAATTATGTTTATGTTTGATTTTATTATGTCTGGCTAGTTCTTTTAATCTGAACCTAGGGTTTGTACATAGCTGATTAATTATGTATTTTTGATTTATTGATATCAATTTGCCTTCCAACTTGTGATTCATGATTCCTGGTGCTTGATTTCTTGTGAATTATCTGATCAATAATTTACATGTTTAGTTGTTCAGTTTGAGTCTTGAATGTGATAATTGTTCAGCCGATTCAGGAATGCATGATATAGTGTTAGCCTTGAGTCTTGAATGCGACAGGTGAAGCTATAGGAAGCTATTCTTTATGTGCTATTTGGAGTTAGTTAATTCCTTGGAGTCTTGAATGCGAAAAGGGGTTAATTAATCTACTTTCATAGGTGTTCGTTAGAGAAGCTTGTGAATAATTTAGTGATCTTTTATCAGGGTTGGATTAAAATTGGTAATTGAATCAATAGGTTGATTGCATATAGTTGATTAGTAAAAGTACATTCCCTAGGGTCAGAGTTTTCCTTATATTTGAGTTAGTTATCAGTATTTATATGCTCTTGAGTTTTTATTTGGTTAAATTTAGTTCATAATTCACCTTCATTTTTGTTTTGCCTGTTTACTGTGAGTGTATGTTTAGGAAATAGATAGAGTAATTTCGTTTTACAGTCTCTGTGGATACGATACTCGATTGCTACATTTGTGCTACAATTACACCGTTTTAGTTGCGGTTTACTTGCTAAGTAAAATAGTGATCAACTTTTTGGCGCCGTTGCCGGGGATTGTTAAGAAGTTGCTTTAATATTTTCGATAGGACTTTATAGTACTACAGGTTTTATTTTTTTTTATTTTTCTTTTCTAACTTTTAAAAGGTGTGTTTCTGTAGGTTGCGTATGAACACTAGATCTCACATAAATCCTCTTTTTGAGTTGGACCTTGAAATCAACAAGACTTTGCGCGATCTTAAGAAGCAGAAGAATCAAGTTGAGAAAGATACGATGGCTACTCCTGAGCAAATCCAAATTCGAGCTCTGCAAGAGCAGTTGAAGAAGCTGATTGATGAACAGGAGGCGAGAGAGGCTCAGAAAAAACCAGCCATCAATGAAGCGTTCATACCGTCACAGCCCAAAACCATTTATTTTCTTTACAAATTTTATTTGAAAATTAGTGAACTTTTAAGTTATAAAGTGCTTGAAAAAAATTTTATTTATTAAATTTGTGATGAATCTAGTCGCGCCCCTAGTTAGATTATTAATTTTAGATTACAGATTTTTACTTTGCAATAAATATTTACATAATTGGGCTGAATGAATATTTGCATATATTTTTATATTATTGGGCCTAAATAACTTATATTGAAGTGGGCCTTTTAACGAAGAGTTTTTGTAGGAATTTTTCTTTTGATTTCATTAATATTGGGCCAAATTCTTTGTAATGGTCCTAAAATAGCTACCACATTTAAAGAACACTGATCACTATTTCTTTTTTTCTTTTTATCAAAGATGTGGATATTATACTTTCTTAGCTTCCACGAAATATTTGCAGCCACAACCCATTCATTTTTATCTCTTCATTAATTTTTATCATTTATTCCATGTTTATCTTTCAAAATCAATCCACCTATGAACTTCAGCGATTATCCTCAATCCTCCATAAATATTTACTCTGCAAAGCTTTCTCCAAACAACTCACTCAAAAAATTTAGCCAAATCAAACTATTCTCTTGCCTTTGCAAAGTTTCCAGCAATAATCTAGCTTGTTATTCTCCAAACGGTAAGTTTATTTCCCCAAATTTCAATTCATAAAGAACTTCTGAAACTCTGTCAATTTCTAAAATCTCAGCAAAGAAAACATTCAGCCTCTTGCATCCAAGAAATCACACACACCAAAGCATAATCATTCTATTTTCTGCAATACTCCAACACTTTTACTGTTTTACATGAAAAATCAAAAGAAAAGGGAAGAATTAAAAGAATAATAGTAAGAAATTAGAAGAAAAGAAAAGGAAGTGAATGGAAGAATTGTTGGTGAAGATTGTTGTTGCCAGAGAGGTGAAAGGGGGGAAGCAGCCTGACCGGCTGCTGCTGTCTGTCGAGGGGCGGCAAGGGCCGCTGCTGTCGGCCAAAGGAGAGAGAGAGAGGCTAAGGTGACGCCGGGCAGGAGAGAGTGGTGGCTGGCGACGATTGTCGCCGGAAAAGGGAGGACGCCGCGACTGGGGCACAGTGAGGAAAGGACAGAGAGGATGGTGAGGAGAGATAAGAGGGAAGAGGGAGAAGTCGATGGGGGCAAGAGGGAGAGGAGGCGGAGCTGCCGGTCTCCGCCGACGGCGCTGCCGTCCGGTGGCGCGGCGGCAAGAGGCCGAGAGGGAGAGGGCCGAGGGAGGAAAGGAGAAGGGGGTGAGCGGCTGAGAGTGGGGGAGTGAGGAGGGTGCGTGAGTTGTGTGTGTGTTGGGTATGGAAGTCAAAATGAGATTTTAAATTAGGGTGTAGAATAATGGGCTTAGGGCCTCTTTGTGGATGAGTGTGGGAATGGGCTTTAATTGGGGCTTAATTTTATTAATGATTGGGCTCTTTTTAAATATCATATGGACTTCATATTTTAAATTTCATTATTACATTGGACTTGATTTTATTAAATCCCAACTCAAATTTTAAAGAAGCATGCATTTTATTATTTTATTCATTAGATCAACTATTTTTAAATGGTTTTATGATAATAAATTCTTAAGACTTAAACTACTACTATTATTATTTTTAAAGTCCAATTAGGCCCTTATATTTATTATTTGAATTTATCTGATTAGGTGCGGCGCGACTAGGATATGAATTTTAAATTGAATTACTCAAGTTGAAGTTCAAGTTCAAGTTCAAACTTCAGGTGTGGGATTTTATTTCAGTACATGCTGTGGTTAATCTTTGTCCATTTTAATAGTATGTGTTTACCATATGTGAGTTGCATTAAATTATATCGCTAGGGGCCCGCTCAATGGGTCCAGGACATTAAAGTCCTTGGTATGCCACAATGCGATTTCATGTTAAAGTTATGGTTGCAACCAGTCGCCAGGGGCCGGCTCAATCGGTCCAGGACGGAAAGGTCCTTGGTATGCCACAGTGCGACTTTCAGTCACGAATGTAGTGATCATATGTGATTCTCATTTTATTAACGTGGACAATGATTGCATGTTCCCACACTGAGTGTACCCTGTATGCTCACCCCATATTAAACATTTTCAGGTTTTAAAGGCCGGAGGCGCGTGGAAGGTCGAATGGCGAGTCAAATATTTTATATTTAGTTTTACGTAAAAATGTTATGTTGAGTAAAATATTTTAAATAAAATGTTTCTTTTCTTATTTTCACATTAAATATTTATTTATATTCATATATTTTCCGCGTGCGTTTTCATTTAAAATTAAAATGGATTTGGGTGAATTAAAATGGATTTGGGTGTCACAGGCCATCTGAGCGAATACAATTGAAGAAGGTTGCAGCTGCGTCCAGTTCTGATCCTATTGCAGCAATGGTTACTCAACAAGCAGCAATGGCCACACAGCAGACAGCGATGGCTACACAGCTGGCAGAGTTGACTACAAAACTTGGTGAGTTGAATGTTGGACGTCCTGAACAAGCTGTGATAGATCCGTCAGGCATGGAAGATGTCAATTATGTGAATGGCAGAAACTATGGGAATTTCCAGCGAGGACAGCCAGGAATGTATGGCAGAAGTCAAAAATTTCAGCAGGGTCAGCAGCAGTTCCAGCCAGGAGCACGCCCGCATCCTAATCTTTCTTACGGCAATCCGAACAATGCTTTGCAGCCTCCACCTGGGTTTTCTGTATATAGCGGAGGAATTATAAATGAGCCGAAGAAGGGATCACTGGAGGATATGATGCAGCAGGTTTTAACAGAGGTGTCTAGCATGAAGACAACTGTTAATTCAAGGATAACTAATTTGGAGTCTCAAGTGGGTAATATTGGGAATAATTTTTCATCACTGTCGAAACAAGTGCAGATTTTGGAGACTCAAGTTGGTCAGATTGCCAACCAAGCAGCTGCGCAGCACACACCAGGAAAGTTTCCTAGCAACACGGAGATCAATCCTAGAAATCAGTGTAATGCGATTCATTTAAGGAGCGGGACTCAGTATCAGAATCATCCAGAGCTGCAGGATGGCAAGGAAAAATGTGTAGAGATTGTTGAGGAGGATGACTTGGAGACGATTGTATGTGATTCGCCGCCTACTTCTAAGGGGTCGAGTACTTCTGCTGTTAAGGAGCCCAATCCTACTTCTACGTTTCCCAGGCCAGAGTACAAGCCTGTAGCACCTTTCCCGAATCGCCTGGCAAAGCCAAAGATGGATGACAAGTTAGCCAAGTTCATGGAGATGTTTTCAAAGCTTCACATCAACATTCCTTTACTTGATGCTTTGAGAGATATGCCAGGCTATGCCAAGTTCCTCAAGGACGCAGTCTCCAACAAGAAGAAGTTGGGGAAATATGAGACGATAAATCTTTCCGAGGAATGCAGTGCTGTGCTACAAAGAAAGCTACGTTATAATTTCTTACGCAAAACTGAATTCAATTTTTCTAATGATCATAATTATTGGTAGGTACCTGTACAAAAAGTTGAAAGATGATAACATGCTGGAAAAATTTGTGTTTGTCAATCCATTTGGCGTATCACATGGAGCTGCTTGTGACGAGAGGGCACGTAAGTTAGCCGATAGATTAATTCAAACAAAACCACAACAGCTTGTGTTGGTTCCTGTCAACGTTAAGTAAGTTAAATTATTTTATGTGTTAGTTTACTTATTTTTAATTTGCATACTAAATCTAAATTTTGTGTAGTAAACATTGGATCTTAACAATTATTGAGCCTTACAAAGATTGTGTCTATGTGATGGATCCTTTGTCTCATCGGAATCGTGATGCCACTTGGAAATCCGTAGTTGACACGTACGTTTCTCATCATCTTAATTGCTCTTTCTTCTACTCTTTTCTTTTATATATGTGTTTATTTCACAAGCATCTCTATCTTTATATATATTAGTTAAACTTTCCAGGTCATACTCAAGTTAGGGACAAAGAATATGCACCATTTACCTTGCTAGGAACAAATATTGATTTTGCGTATTAAAAGGCTAACGATATCCATATGTTTGTTTTCCAGCGCAATGACCATTTTCAATGCAACAAAGGAAAAGAATAAATTCAAGAAACCACCAAAATGGGAAATTGTTAAGGTTTGTAGTATTATTAACTTCTAGCATTGTTGCATTTATTATATACTCATTAATTAATCAATATATTTTTCACAGGGCCCAATACAACCCGATTTCAAACAATGTGGCTTTTACGTGATGCGATTTATGAAAGAGATCGTAATGGCGTGTCAAGACGATGACTCCGTTTTCGTGGCTTCAATGGTAAGAAGTTATATTAATTATTAGTAATATATTAATATAGCATTTTATGTCATATAGGTTTTATGTGATGAATTTGTTTATTGTCAGTTTAAAAGACGTGAGTATTCTATGAGTGAGATAAATGAGGTTCGAGAAGATTGGGCAACTTCTGCCATTAATGAGGTTTGTAATATCTAATGATTAGAATTTTTATTAAATATATCTATGGCTTTATAGTGTTGTTAATATATATACTTGTTTTCTTTGTCTTGTAGCTTTGACATGTGACATGGAGAAGTTCTTGCGCGTTGATATGACATTTTGAAAGCTTTCTGGAACAATTATAATTTAGTCGGTGATGTGGTAGAACATTGGTTCTTATTTTGTTGTTGGGAGATGTGGTAGAACATTGGTTCTTATTTTGTTGTTGTTGGATGAATATTGGTTATCAATGTTTAATTGGTCATTTTCAGTATGTTTTGATTTCTTTTTTTGTACAATTTAATAATATTTATAAATTAAAAACAGGAAAAAACCAATATAATATGAAATAATATTTTAAAAATCTGAATAAGCATATTTGACGGTTTTAATATGACTATAGATGACGCTTATAAAACGTCAAGAAAACTAAATATAATGAGATATTCTGGCTGAAATGACGGTTAAAAAGTGTCAAGAATAAACATAGAAACGTCATGAAAACCAATATACATGACATTCAAAAAGTGTCAGATATAATCAATAAACCGTCATGAAAACAAACATACATGACGGTCAAAAAATGTCAAAATATGAAAAAAACCGTCATGAAATATATTTTTCTTGACGGTTAGAAAGCGTCAAGAAAATAATATGAATGTCATGTATAACATTATAGTTGACGGTTATCCACCGTCATGTATACATATACAACCGTCAAGAATAATTAGTATACATGACGGTCATTAACCGTCACCTATACTAGGTACTATACTTGACACCAGTATACTTGACAGTCGACGGATATCATAGATGACGGCTAAAAACCGTCAAGTATGAGCGTTTTTCTTGTAGTGTACCATTGAAGCAAAATGATCCTGGCAGCTTTACCATCGCTTGTGTGATTGGAGGGCAGAATTTCTCCTGCGTTCTTTGTGATTTAGGGGCAAACATCAATTTGATGCCTCTCTTTATTTTCAATCGGTTGGAGATTGGAGAAATCAGGCCTACCTCTATTGCTTTGCAGATGGCAGATCGTTCCCTTACTTATCCCAAGGGAATTGTGGAGGATGTCCTAGTGCAGGTGGAGCAGTTTATTTTTCCTGCAGATTTCGTAGTGTTGGACATGCCGAAGGACAAAAATACTCCATTAATCTTGGGGAGTCCGTTTCTAGCTACGGGCCGTGCGTTGATAGACGTGCAAGAGGGAGATCTTACTTTCCGTGTCAATGATGAAAAGATGACGTTGTCTATCTATGATGCGATGAAGAAGCCAACTGAGCCACAAGTTAAGGATTGCAATTTAATTGATACTGTGGTGGATTTTCCTGCAGCTGTAGAGGATCCTATGGAGGAGTGCATCACACAGTCATTATATCCTTATTCAGATCTTGATGAGGCGTGTGATGAGATCTTAGATTATATTGCAGAGCTGGAGGCCGTAAAGAGCCATCCCATCGATCCTGTACCTTACATGGATATTCACAAACCTGTTGATGGGAGAAGCAAGTCGATGTAAAAGGGAGCTGATTTTCCTGTGCCAGCTGCAGCTGCACCCAAACTTGAGCTGAAACCGCTTCCTGAGCACTTGAGGTACTAATTTTTGGGTGAGAATGACACTTTTCCTGTTATTGTATCTGCTTATTTATCTCCGTTGGAGTTGGAGAAGTTGATGCGAGTTTTGAGGAAATACAAGTCTGCTATAGGATGGTCTATTTCTGACATCAAAGGAATTAGTCCTTCTATTTGCATGCATCGTATTTTATTGGAGCAGGAATACAAGCCTAAGGTGCAGCCACAGCGACGTTTGAATCCGGCTATGCAAGAAGTAAGAAAGGAGGTGCTCAAGTGGTTGGATGCAGGAATCATATATGCCATCTCTGATAGTGAGTGGGTGAGCCCAACTCAAGTTGTCTCTAAGAAGGGAGGCATGACTGTGGTTAAGGATGAGAGAGATGAGCTTATAGCTACGAGGCTAGTCACAGGATGGCGCGTGTGCATTGATTATCGAGCTTTGAATGCAGCCACACGTAAGGATCACTTTCCTTTGCCATTTATTGATCAGATGCTTGACCGTTTGGCAGGATATGAGTACTATTGTTTCTTGGATGGGTACTCGGGCTACAATCAGATTATGATAGCCCCGGAGGATCAGCATAAGACCGCTTTACTTGTCCCTACGGCATCTTTGCTTTTAGGAGGATTTCTTTTGGTCTTTGCAATGCTCCTGCCACTTTTCAACGCTGTATGATGGCGATTTTCCATGGGCTGATTGAGAACATTATGGAGGTATTCATGGATGACTTTTCTGTTTTTGGCTCCTCCTTTGATAATTGTTTGGACAATCTTGCTCAAGTGATGCAGCGTTGTGAGGAGATGGCACTCGTGCTCAATTGGGAAAAGTGCCACTTCATGGTTCGGGAGGGCATTGTTTTGGGGCATAAGGTGTCTGCCCAAGGTTTGGAGGTGGATCGTGCTAAGATCGTGGCTATTGAAAAGTTGCCGCCTCCTACTTCTGTGAAATATGTGCGGAGCTTTCTTGGTCATGCAGGATTTTATAGGCGCTTCATCAAAGATTTCTCCAAGTTGTCCAAGCCACTTTGTGCTTTGCTAGAGAAGGATGTAAAGTTTGTCTTCACTGATGAGTGCCTCGTCTCCTTTAAGAAGTTGAAAGCTGCACTGACCTCTACGCCAGTGTTGATCACACCGGATTGGAGTGCCCCGTTTGAGTTGATGTGCGATGCTAGCGATTGGGCCGTGGGAGCTGTGTTGGGGCAAAAGAGAGATAAGTTATTCAAGGTAATCTACTACACTAGTAAAACCTTGGATTCTGCGCAGATGAATTACACTACCACGGAGAAGGAGCTGCTAGCTGTGGTGTATGCTTTTGATAAGTTCCATTCTTATTTGATTGGAAGTCATTCAATTGTCTACACTGATCATGCCGCCATCCGCTACTTGTTCACGAAGAAGGACTCCAAACCCCGCTTGATTCGTTGGATCTTATTGTTGCAAGAGTTTGATATGGAGATCCGAGATCGAAAGGGATGTGAAAACGTGGTAGCTGACCACTTGTCTCGATTGGAGAATCCGATCGAGGGGGATGATCCAAAGATGGCCATCAATGAGTCTTTTCCCGATGAACAGATTTGGGCGGTGCTATTTAAGGATCCTTGGTATGCAGATTTTAGCAATTACTTGGTTATTGGAGCTCTTCCCGAGGGGATGTCGCACTATCAAAAGAAGAAGTTTCTCCATGATGTCAAGTTCTATTATTGGGAGGATCCTTACTTATACCGGAGATGCGCCGATGGCTTTATTCGGCGATGTGTTAGGGAGCATGACTGGCCGAAGATCATTGAGGAGTGCCATAGCTCACCTAGTGGAGGTCACTTTGCTGCCAACCGCACTGCCATGAAGGTAAA